>NC_056728.1:27591272-27709781 GCF_019279795.1 Protopterus annectens | reverse complement strand
AAAAAAAATTTCAGACTGATTTTTGCTGCCAGAGAATTTCAGAAGGCTGCATTCGGATAATTGGCATTTTGGATAATCTACACTCTAATGTGCTTTCTAATAAATAGATTGTCATGTCAAGATAAAGTCTACTACCATGGTTTTTTGGCACTGCATCCCCATGCCAAATATTTATGGCCCTAAAGGTACATCAATTTCATATTTTAAACACAAATTCATTAGGTGTACTGACTGGTAACACTTTCATAGTACTTTTTGATATGGTTATGGAATGTCCAACCTAAAGCTCCCTGCAGAATATAAAACATGCTCGTCCAGAAGTTAAACTGCCATTATTGTGTTTGTCCCCTCAACTGAAAATGCTCCCCATCATAGCTCCTTTCTCGGGTCAAAATATCTCCTTGCTTCAGACCATGGAAAATAAGATTAAGATTCACAACCGTTTCCACTGGCTTCTAGAATCAGGCTTCTACTTAACATTCATATTTTTAAAGCTTCTCAAAAATGACTGCCACCCTCACCCCCAAGTCAAACTTGTTCAAAGTATAGTTTGCCCTTTTTGGCAGCAACAACCAAGACTTAGAAAGCCATAATGTACCACAGCCACTTGTGAATATCCTTTCACAAATTTATCCCTGCAAACTAGAATATTCTTTGCAGACACAAGTGACAGAGATAATAAACTGCCTTTTTTTGTTTAGAAACGAAGCAAAATCTTACTTTCAACATAACACATTTAACTGTTTAGATACATGGATTAATTTCAATTTTCATTTTATGTATTAAATATTTGGCTCATCCTGAGAGCAGACAGCCTTGCCCAAGATGGATTGTTGATTGCTTGTTTTTCTGATACAAATTGTAAAGTTAACTGTACGACTATATCTCAATTTGTTACATGTTTTGCTTGACTCTATACTGTTACCAATGTGATAATCTGAATTTTCTTAATTTCCACCCACTTGCATCAATTGTTCATGTATATACTTATCATTCAGGAGAAATTGTAAGTTTGTAATGTCTTGTCTTAGTCTTATGGTCCAGGAAATATCAGAAAAGGGTCCTATACCAGCCCACTCACCCAGTTAACTACAGTAAAATACAAAAATGGGACCCAGTTACAGCTTCTAGTCTACTATTCAGAAAGCATAGCTAAGAATGTCCAGAGAGGTCTGATACTTTGCTCCATATTGGACAATTCTCGATACAAGGCATTGTGATTATGCCAATTGTTGTGCAGGTAAAACTAGTAAAGGCACAGAAATATGGCCATCTGCATTTGGATAGGGTGCAACCTTGACTTGTGTGACAGAGGGTTTGAATACCAATCCTGCCAACCAAGATCTAGCTAAGAAGTGTAGCCAGCTCTCCTCAGAGAAAGGGTTGCAGAGTTGTCCACAAGAGGACCATTTTCTAGAGGAGACCAGTGTAGGCATGGGAGCATGAAACATTAACTGAGCCTGTGTGAAGACAGAATGCAACAAAACAGTACAGAGGGAAGAAAGGCTTTGCCTGCACTATGCAGACAAGCACCCTGGACAGAAATACACAAAACATCCTTGCTAGAGGACAGTCCCAACTTACTAGCAGCAAAGACTTACAGTCTTAACTTTGAAAAATACTTGCTCCAAGTTATGAGGATGCAAGGAGCTTTGTCTCCACTGGCTTTTGTTTTACCCCATCAAAGCAGAGAACCCAGTCCTGTGTAAAGCTTTAAATTACAACAGCCCGGGAAGTTTAGGCCAAGTTTGTCTGCAATGGGAATCATTTTTAACCTCCAATGCTCCTCTCATCACTCCCTACCTTGGGAAGACATGTGATCACTGAAAAAGAACTACACCTATGGAGATAACATGTTGAGAGGGAACCACATTTTATTCATTTAACATTTGTTTGAAGGCACCCCAACCAAGAATTGAACCACAGAACCTCTTGCTAAGGCAACACTAACCCCTGCACCAGCCAAATGGGTCAAAACAAAGAACCTGTGGCCACTGGAAGAGAATTCATGGACTGTACGCTATTAAAACACATTACAGGCAACTTGTCAAAACAGGTATCCTATGGAGGACTAGATGGCCAGTTGGTGGGAGACAAAATGACTAATACATATACACCAATGTATGACTAGTATAAGGCTTAATCTCAGAAGTAATCATAAATGCTCAATATAAAGGAATGAGTGGGATATTAAGGTGTCACTGAACAGCATCGTCCTGTTTCGAACTGCCTGAAGGAACAAGCATGATGGGGAGATCTCTGCCTCACAGCTGCAGGTTTCACTCCCGATTCCTGTTAACTGTTCGCATGGAGTTTGCATGGTCCTTGTATCTGCAGGTTTTTCTACAGGTACTCAGGCTTCCTCCCCCCTTCCAAAAAACTGACTGGCTACAAGAAACTTTATATACATTTATAATATTCCCCCTAAGAGGTGGTTAAAAAAAATCTCTATGGACCATATCATTTATCCAGTTTTAAGCTGGTGGCTTCGGTCATCCTTATGCAAGTCCAACAATGAAAATATTTCATATATGCTAGTTTGAGTGGCTAGAAGCCTAACTGCCTTAATCTGTTCATCTAATGTCTAGAGTTAGAGTTTTTGTGAATATAAGAGAGAAGGCTGTGGGTTTTTCCATACTATATAGATGGTCAACACTGCAATGTGGCATAAGGAAATGTTGCATTCCAGAGTGTGCCATCCCTTCAAATGACACATTAAACCAAGGCTCCATCTGCTTGACATGGTGGTAGCTCAGGTGGATGTAAAAGATCCCATGACACCTATCAAAAAAGGTAGGGGTCCTTTATTAAATACCAATTCTACAATATTTACATACTAAACATTTAGAACTATTTACATCCTTTTACACTCGTTTTCCAACTTTTGCACAACTCTATGCATGCATCTCATTCTCCGTTGCCATTCATATAGTCAGACACCCACCCTTTTTGCACAACCAAAATCTTATTTTCCAATATCTCTGCTATCCATTTTCAATTAAAATTTAATTCCATATTATGTAAAACATTCTTTACAAATTCCACTATTACTATAACAATATTCCAACATATCCATATTTATATATTCCATTTTCATACCTTCCAAAACATTTTCACATGTTTAATATGTAAAATGAAGACAATGGGGAGAAATTTTTTCTTTCAACTTCACCACAATTGCATATTTTCTACTGTCTGCCATATATTCGATTTCACTGGCAATTCTTTTGTTAATTTCCATAGAAAATCTCTGTATCCTACACATCTTACACCACTCGTCAATGTTTTTTCTCCCTCCAACCTTTCCCATGGATAAGCACAGTAATACTTATTGCATTTAAATACCATTCTTTCCACATGTTCTACGTTACTTGTTTTCCTCTTACCCACGTCAATACTTTATGTAGATTTAATGAAGTTGCATAAGTCACTTTACTAAGCCTAGCCTTACTTTTTCCTTACCCTACAACATTAATTTACATCCCCATATAAATGAAAACCGTAGAAATTCATATTTTTATAGGGATCAAAACTAAACTGTGCAGTTTTCCCAATACTACAGAACTAAAACACATACAACAAAATTATATCTTCCTATTGCTGCAGTTCAAATATCTCCTTTCCAAATTTTACTCAGTTTCTATTTCTTCCACATTAAACTAGATTTCTCATTTTATCTATTATTCGTAAACCTTTACTTTCCCTATTTATACTCATACCTATAGCTCTTACATCTGTATTGTTGCTTAATGCCCATTTCCATCCACTCATTAAAACAGCATCATCCACATGAGAACATAATTGGCACTCCAGTCCTTTCTGTAGTCCTACATTCTGCTACATTTAATGATTTATTTTGCCAACAATTGCATTCATAACCAATGCAAATAAATCTACTCACTGCACATCCTTGTCTAATCAAACTATCAATTTCATGACAACCATTCAATATAATTCTTTACTTTTTCATATACTAATGTACTTTTAATATCTTTGTATATATTCTATTCTATTATGTTCCATAAAATGTGTCCTATCAAATACTTTACTCAAATCACCAGACATGGATTTCAACTTTTTTTTTCTTCGTTACATCATCCACAATTTTTAATTAATGACTGCGGTGGTGGTGCTGCGGTAACATTGTCGCCTCACAGTAAGACGTCCTGTTCGATTCTCAGCTAAAGCAAGCGTCTTCTTGTGCAGACATGCATGAATGGGCATACCTTCATTGAAGGTTGTGGCAGGGCTGGCAACTCGGCACGTAAAAATCTACTACCAATCATTAGCGGATCAGAGTTCTGCTGTGGCAACCCCTAAAAGCCGAAAGAGACAACCTTCTTCAAATATTGTTTACTTTCCAATCTCTTCTATTTGAAATTTATATGAAAAAAGGGGAAAGAGGACATAAATTGGAGAACAATGGTATTTAATTCAGATTATAAGATTTTTATTCAAAGCTCCAACGGATGCTTCTTGTCCAAAGCCTTCATTTAACCCTTCCATGAAGTACCTCTACCATTCTAACATGTCTTTATACACAAGTCTATCCCATCTTTACTATTTTAATAGATACTTCAATTTCTTTTTCTAATTTATTATTCTATTTCATTTTTTTAATTCCATCGTTTCATCTTTTCTTTAAAATGTTTTTCTATATTTTTATTATATGCATTATTTCTTGTTGAAATAACACTTTTTCCTCTCATATCTTAATGCCTTTTTTTTTTTTTACAATTCTCTGCCACCTCTTCCTTTTTCCTTGGGGGGAAAAAAACTTTTACACAATCTTTTACTTCTCTCTTGGCCCATCTCATACTTCTCTCAGAAATTCTCTTACTAAAATCACTAAAAGCATCACTGCTTACTTTTGTATTTCTTTACTCGTTTTCATTTTGTATATTACCATTACAAGAAACATTTATCCTTAAAACATATCCACCAAAGTGTCCAGTTTGTCAAATACCTACATGATCATTCCATAATTGACTTACCATTTATATACCATCCTTATCCAAGTATTTTCATTTAATCCAAATACTTTACCCATTTTATATATTTTTTCTTTCTTGAATCTCTATCCAAATTGCCAAGTGATCTGAAAATACTGTAACTTTTCCTTTGTGTATAATTTTCAATCTTTTGGAAATAATCTATGTTCCTTAAATTATTTCTTCTGTAAGGCCACAATTTAAAAGTGAAAATTACTACGAGACACACACACCTGAGACACACACAGGACACACACAATACCGAGACACACACACGAAGGACACACGCAGAGGCACGCACACACACGAACGACCGCATACTTGCTTTTTTATCACAGGACAACGCGCACACAGGTTTCGCATGCGCTACCATCACAGCGGAACTGCATGCGCACACACCACCCAGACCCACACACCCACCACGGAACACACACCAGTTACACACACCGAGACCACACACCGCGAGACTACCTGCAGGATTACACACACCACGGAGACACACACACAGGACCGCTACCATGGAGACAAGCACCACGGAACCAGCACGAGACAGCACCCGCGAGACCGCCCTGCAGAGAATGCATACCACGGAAGGACAACGCTGAGGACAACGCTGAGACAGCAGCGCAGAGACCAGCACCACACCTAAGACAACACCACACTTTTACTGCACACACACACCCGCAGCACACACACGCACAGGACGCACACAATAACACCTGCAGAGTTACACGCACGCACCACCGCGAGGACACCACCGGAGATAATAATTTATAGGACAACGGCGCACCGCACCACGGGACACCACCGCGAGGACACACACACACCGCGCGGGACACACCGCAGGGACCTGCAGCCACCACTGAGACCACCCTGCAGCACCACCACAGGACCATCAATATTGTTAATATACACCTGCGCTTACAGGACAGCACCGCGAGACAAGCAGCGCAGGACCGCGGGATCAAGAGGACGCCACCACGGGGACCGCAGCAATAATTTATAAACGCGCATAATTTGCATAACCACCATCTAACCATAACAATAATAACTTGCAGGACCTGCCACCGCGGGGACCCACTTGCCACCACCGGGACACACCTGGGACAGACAATAATACCACACCGCAGGACAATACCTTGTGAGGACGCACTACCACCCCAGGACCACACCACGGGGACACCACCCCTTACAGGACCACACCACCGGGACACACACCACAGGACACTTTGGGGCCACACACACAATGGCAATACACACCACGAGGACGACACAACGAGGTTTCGCGCACACACACACTGGGACTTTCGCGCTGCCACCGCAATAATAACAATACAGGACAATAACACACACACCACAGACACACACACACACCACGGGACCACGACAATACCATTTCTGCTTCAATAACACGCGGGACAAGCACACACACACGGGACACACACCACGGGACACACACAGGACGCACAATTTATCATGAGGACACACACGGGACACGCACCGGTTTACATAATCACTATACGCACGCACACACCGCGGGGACGCACGCACGGGGACTACACATATAATTATTTCTTTTACTACCCCACCACCGGACAACATGCGTACACACCTGTATCTACACACACCTGCAGGACCGCACCGGGACACGCACGCACACGGGACACACACACACCTACACACACACTGCGCGCCCACCACGAGATAATAAGCACCACGAGGACCTGCAGCACCACGGGACAGGCCACCAATAACAATATAGAGGACCACAGCCATAATAAGGACAGCACCACATCTAGCACGGACATACGGACAACACACACACAGGATATATCAATAATAATACACACACACGGGACATCAATAATACCACACACCCACCACCCAGAGACCACACACCCACCACGGACACACACGCAGGACGCACCTACGAATATCACACCTGCAGAGACACACACCACCCAGGACACACACACGAGGACACACACCACGAGACCTGCCTACAGAGACACACACACCAATATATCATCATCAATAAGGACACACCACGGATCATATAACCACGAGACCACGCTACACCTACATAGGACACACACACACACGAGACACACACACACACACACACCAGGACACTACCTGCAGAGACACACACCACGAGACACACCACGAGACGACAATGAGAGACAACGCACACAATAACACGGAACTACGCACACTACACACACCACCGAATAGCAGCGCACACACACACCTGAGGACCTTTACCACCACGGGGCAGCACCGCAGGGACGCATACTGAGACACATACTTGCCCACCGCAGTTTCTGCCCACCACAGGACACACCTGCATACACCACCACGCTTACACACACACCCAGGACACACACACACACCACCACAGAGACCACCTGCAGGATCAATAGGACCCCCGAACACATCGTTACCAAGGACCTGCAGCACCGGGACCACCTGCCTTCACCACAGGACCCACCTGCATACCGCAGGACCTGCGCCCGCAGGACACATAGCATCTAGACCTGCCGCTACAGGACAATACACGCCTACGAGGACCACCGCCCCACCACCGGACACCTGCCTTCCACCAGGACACCTGCAGCGCCTATACCAGGACTACCTGCCGCGCTACCACCGAGTTCGCAGCGCACACCTGCAGCACACACCTGCGCGCACCGCGAGGACACACACACACCACGAGGACACATCATCATATCATCATCATAATGACACACCGCGGGGACAACACCGAGGACAAGCACCATCAGGACAAGCACCACGGGGTTCTCGACCTGCAAGGACAACACCACGAGGACAACGGGACAGCACCGCGAGACAGCACCACAGGACACCTTAATACACCTACCGCACACCTGCGCACACTGCATCAACACACACGGGGACAGCAGCACACACACCCGCAGGGGCCGCACACCTGCATCATCAACACCATCATCAACACCTGCCACGGGGACACATTGATTATCAGACCACCACCACAGGACACACACCGCAGGGACCGCATACCACGAGTTTCGCCCACCACTGAGACACACACACCACCTGCGGACCTGCAGCGCACACACGCACCGCGGGACACGCACGCAGGGACACACACACACACACTCCAGGACACACACACACACCCCCCAGGACACACGCACACACCACGGGACACCTGCGCGCCTATCATCACACTGCACAGCACACCGCGGGACACCTGCAGCACCACCCGAGGACACACCTGCGCTACCACAGGACAAGCACCGCGAGACAAGCGCAGGGACACACACCGCAGCACACCAATAGCACGCACACCACCACCCGGACCATACACACACACCACGAGGACCTTACACCACCGCGGGGACACACCGCAGGGTGCCTTAGGACAGCGGCCACACATCTAGCACCGCGAGGACAAGCACATACCGGGATTACCCACCTGCCTTTACCACCGCTACACACCTGCACTTACACACATATCACACACACAATAACCATAATGAGACCACACACACACCGGGACAAACACACACACACGGGACACCGCACCAGGACACACGCACACAGGACACACCACGAGTTACACACACCCACCACGGGACTACAGGACGCACGCCACCGCGGGACCAAGCACAGCCACACACACAACACACACACACACTACCACCACGAGAGTTATGCAGCACCTGCGCTTGCACACATACACACACATCACCCACCACCACGGAAGGACCCACCCACCACCCACCCGCACCACCACGGACACCTGCGCGCACCACGATCTAGACACATGCGCGCACACACACCAGGACACATACATACACCTGGGACACCCCGGGGACACACGCACACCACCGGGGACACTTGCACCGCGGGACACACACTACGGGACACTTACCTGCAGGACACTTGCAGCACCGCAGGGACACCTGCCTAGACACAATAACCTGCAGCACCCGCAGTTCTGACATACACGAGGACGCAGCACACACAATACCACGCTACCTGCAGCTACGAGGACAACACCACGAGACCAACACACACCTGCGCACACACACGGAACCTTACACCGCACCGCAGGACACGACACAACCGCGAGACACCGCCCAGGACACACACACCACACAAGGACACCTGCAGGACTTACACACACCCACCACACAGACCTGCCACAGAGACACACACACCGCGAGGACACTACCACACAGGACACACCGCGCGGGACACTGCACCCACGAGGACACACAATAATAACACCGCATATACACACCACACATCTGCAGCACCGCAGTGAAAGGTATATATGAAATAATAATGACATTTTAATCACCATCCTTTTTCTCCGGTCAATAAGCCTTTTTCCATCTCACATCTATAATTGTTACCCTACCCATTAACAAGGTAATATCCAAAATTCCTGCTGAAATTTTACATAATATTCCTATATACCTGAACGTATAGTCCAAATCACACTCCTCATAACTTTTCTACTTGTAAAATCTTGTATCTTGGATAATGTCCATAGGAAATGTTAGGCACTATTCTAATACCCTTAATCTTTTTGCATTCATTGTACTATTCATATTTATTGCCAAGATTCTCAAACCATCTTTTGATTTTTCCCCATTTTTTTCTGCCCTTCAAAGATTTGGGTTTAAAAGAAAATAAAGGTACATTTCCTCTTTTCTTTTACCCTTTTCACAAAATGATTTTTCCTTCCATTCACCACTTCCCAACTAATCTTTTCCTCACCTGTTTCTACCTATTACTTCATACCCTTCTATCTTAACATTTACTTTTCCACCTTCTCCTGACTCATTACCCATCAATGCTTGCTCATTTTCTTGTTCCATTTCTTCTTGTTCTCTTAATCATATGCTTTTCATCTTTCACCTTACATTCTGTATTTTCCTTACAATCCATCCATAAATAACCTTTTCACATTTAAAAAATCTCAGTTCACATCTTTTTACATCATGACCCACTTTGCCATAAATGTAACATTCTTGTCACAATTAAATGATTGTTTTTGTGGACAAAGTTTTTGCTGCCCCCAATATTTCATACTTTGAATATGCACTACTTTTTCATCTTCCATTTTTAATACAACACTACAATCCCAAACCCCAGTCCATAAACCTCTTATAAATTTTGTAATGTCCATAACATCTTTACATATAGTCTTTAGTCTTAGTGACTACTCC
This sequence comes from Protopterus annectens, assembly GCF_019279795.1. Taxonomy (NCBI): domain Eukaryota; kingdom Metazoa; phylum Chordata; order Ceratodontiformes; family Protopteridae; genus Protopterus; species Protopterus annectens. The sequence goes on along the minus strand of NC_056728.1, from coordinate 27,699,565 downwards.
AGTTTGAAACTGAACATAAATTTTCAGTCTCAGTATATACACATTCCATGGATTACATTTAGTCTACCTCATGGTCTCAAATTTCTCCATAAACTATCCCGATTCAAATGTCACAAAAAAGCACCTTTATTAATATGAATAAATGCTCTCACCTCTTTTGGTGAAATACCTAACAATGCTATGTTATCCCAAATGTCATTCCCATCCAGCTCTTATTCTGTAAAATTAAGTTGCAAAGAAGTTTCTTAATGCTGTCTTTTCTTATTTCTCCATTTCACCATCTCTACATAGGATTTTATTCTCCATCACCTCCCTCCACTTCTTGAATTTTATCCACATCTCCCCATGAAATCACCTCACTTTCTGGCTCACTTAAGTCCTGTAAAATATCCCACAACCCTCCAGATTGTAGAGCTGTAATTATCCATTCAGTGCGTCTCACTCTCCACTTCAAATAATCTTGCAAAAGTTCAGTCACCTACACATTACTCTGAAAATACACCTCCCTCCTTGCTGCTTACAGGTACCATCTACAAGCTCATACACCCAATTATCTGCTTCTTCCTTTTGCAAAGGCTCATCTGCCCTACCACCGGACAGCACCTCCATTCATGCAGTCTTCTCAAAAATCCCTGCTATGAAAGAATAGCTCCTTCACATTCCTTCCCAGCTTCTCCAAGCTGCCACTGCACCAGAAGCTTAACTACAGCAATGAACAGTGCCTCTGCTTGAAAATATTTATTGATATATACACATTACATATTTACATTTGCATCCATTTACAAATCTCCATACATTATAAACTTCAATTTAAACATTCACATACCACTCTGATCCACAAAAAAATGACTATCGCTCTTTGTCAAAGTTCATTTTTCCATTGCATTTGATTAAATTTGGTCTTTTTCCATATAGTCCATGAAACAAATTACTCTGCCTGTTTTTGTAAACCATAACCACCAAATTCTATCATGTCCATATGTATTTGCTCAAGTTTTAACAAGCTTTTTATCCTATTATGTCTACATATTTCTTTCCACAAATCAACTTTCACATTTCAAAAACACATGCACAATAGTCTCAAACTTTCCACATTTATTACATATTCTATCTTGCTTTTTTGTATGGCATATTTGCTTTAACAGGCAATTTTCTAATAGACAATCTCCATTAAAGGAGATTATATTTTTTACTCTTTATACTCTTTATAATTATAGCTCATAATTTTGGCTTTTTTCATAACCATTTCTAAATCTTTCCATGGATCAATGCAATAAAATGCTTTCATAATAACATTAAGTACCATTCCTTTATTTTTCTCGTATACTTTAATTTTCCATAAGTTTGGTTTTGGTACTCATTTCTTCATTCACAATGCTTTTACTTTTAACTTCCATTCCTTCCCACAATTCTTTGCATTTATAATGTAGTATTTCTATCAAATTTTTATTTTCCTTCACAATTCCTTTTAATACCTTATATAAAATTAACGATACTGCATGTACCATTAGGTTTATTAAACCAAAGCCTCCTTGCTCTTTCATATATAGAATCAGTCTCAACTGGATTCAGCCTACAGTCCCATACAAAAGAAAATTAGTTCATTTTCATACTTAATAGTAATCATACAGATGTTAGCAGTTACCATGGCGGTCAAGTCTTTTCTATATGAAAATCTATACAATTTTCAAAAAAATAGTCATATCCCTTAGAGTACATTATCCCATTGTCTGTATTCCTGCCTTCCAAACTATTGCCAATATACCTATATATTTTTCATTTAACTCAATCCCTCCTCTCATACCTTCAAAACCAAACCCTTTACTTTATACTTGTGATGATATGGGCAAGTGCCAGCATAGTCAGCTGAAGTTTTGGAAAGAATGATATGTCCTGAATATCAAAATGATTTATAAAATATGCCCATGTTACAAATGTATTAGAACTGTATGCCATTTGTACAGTACATCAAAAATGTATGTTTGCTAGTGTTAAAATGCATCAACGGTGCACCCTGCTGAAATGAAAAATGTACATGTATTATGTATATGGTTTAGAGGATACTGGGACAGCAATGGTTTAACCAGCTAGCATGCTTTAAGAAAAGCAAGGGAAATATACACAAGCTGTAAAATCATTAAAATGGCACCCCACAATGCTGAATAGGACCAGACATGCTAGGTCTGGGAAAGTTTTTGTTAATTAGCTCAGCAAAAAACAGAAGCCCTAGGCACTTCTATAAACATTTAGATATGTATTGTAAACAGTCTATGCTAAATCCCTGTCTCACTTTCAAATGGGAATAGATTCTAAAGAAGCATTTAGGAAACACAAGTGCTACTTAAAAGAAAATTGAGTGTTAACTATTTTTCAGGAAAAAGACAAGACATGACGGGTAATAACTATAGTACTAAAGTAAATATTGAGGTAGCTGATGCACATGCTTGTACACTATATACAATGCACTACACCAACTACTAGAGGATTAACATGAAAATCAAAGTACATTATATACAGAGGTCAGATACTGCACATCAGGAAGGGATTGGAATTGCACTTGAATGAGAATATATTAAATTTAGTATGAAATAAATAGAATTACTGTACAGAAAAAAGGAAAAGAATGAGAACTTAAACTATCATAGTTTTGACACATCCAGAATTACATCTGCATTAGTCTTATTGCAGTTGGATAAAAACAGTTAATGAATCTGAAGGTCCTGTAGCAGATACTCTAACCTTCGACCAGATGAAAATCTAGTGAACCAGCTATATGCTGGATGAGAAGTATCACTTGGTATTTTGCGGGACCTCTTTACATCTCATTTCAAAGAGCTTCTGTAAGGTAGGAAGACTAGTGCCTACAATCTTTGCTGTTCTTATTCTTTGCAGCTTCTTCCTTTTGGTCAATGTCCCATTACCAAACCATACAGTGCAGTTGCTGGTAATAATGCTCTTAAAGGCTCTTCTATAGAAGGTATTTAGAGCATTCATAGCTTTGCTTTTCTAGGTGGTCTTAGGAAGTGTAGTCACTGGTGGGCTTTTTTAATTAGCTGGCATGTGTTTGTACTCTAAGATCAATCCTCTGATGTGTATCCCCAGGAACTTTTAGTTTGCACTCCCTACTTCTTCACCATTAATTGTGAGGGGAAGATGCATGGCAGAGCTTTTTGTGAAGTCAATGATTTTTGTTTTGATGTTCACGTCCAAATTGCTATTGCACCAATCGGGGAGTTGACCCTATTCATATACCCACTCTCGTCATAATCACAAGTCCTACCACTGTGGTGCAATCTGCAAATTTGCTGTGGTTGTTGCTAGCTTTCACAGAGCAGTCATGGGTAAGGATTGTGGACAGTAGAGGACTCAGCACACCCCCCTGGGGAACTCGAATGCTGATTGTAATACTCCCTGAAGTATTACCAGCACATGTCCTTTGTGGTCTTCCAGTCAGGAAATAAAGGATCCAGTTGCACAGCCCTTTATGCCAAGGTTGATGGCTGATTAGCTTTTCTATAAGTTTCATTGGAATCACCATATTGAATGAAGAGCTGAAATTTATGAACAGCCTGGCATAGTTGCTAGTCTCTTCAAGATGTTTGGCAACCTTTCTCGTGTTCAGTGCTGTGGCTGTAGGGAATCTGAGGAAAGTGAAGTACAGTACTGCCTCCTTTTTCTCACTGAGAAGCTTAACCTCCAGGTTGTTTTTCTCCTCAAACCTGCCATGAAATGTGTTTAAACTGTCCAAAAATTCAGTACCATCATCGTACTGAACTGACTTGGTCTTGCAGTCAGCTGTTTAATACCATGCCACAGGCTTCTTGAATCTTTCACATCCTCAAAGAACCCTTGTATCTTCTTGCCAAACTTCCTCTTGGCCTCCTTGATACCCCCTTGCCACACAGACCCTTCTTATCCTTAGCAACTTGTACACCTTGCTGTTTTGCAATGGTTTTAGGTTGGCTCTTCAATATTTTTGATGATCATTGCATCCTCCACACATTTGGATATGTAAGCTATAGTTGTCTCAGTATATTAATCTATTTTCACCAGATTGTTCACTATGGCTGCCTCCTTGAAGGCATCCCAGTTTGTGGTACCAAAGCAGTCAGAGACTTTCCATGACTCATACCAGACCCAGATTTGTTTGTGGGCTTCTCTGATAAGGATTGTAAGCTGGTATTAGTTTTATGGAGATGTGATCACAGCCACCCAGGTTTGGTTGTTGTACAGCTCTTTATGCCCCATTTATGTTGGTGTAAACCTTGCCCAGAGTATTTGCTTCCCTTGTGGGAAAATCCATAATTTGGTAGGAATTTGGTAGCATCTCCCCGAGATCTGTTTTGTTGAAGTCACCAGCTATAATTGCACAGTCAGGATTCTTGCACTGCAGCTCACATAGTATTATGCAGTATATTCAGTGCTTCAGTGAAGTTAGCACACATACATACAGCTGCTACATAAACACCATGTAGTTCTCTGGAAACTACAAAGGTCTGCATTTCAGTATCAGAAATTCCACATTTACAGAGCAATGTTCATTCACAATGTCACGGTTTTTGCACCAGCCATCATTCATAAAAATGCACAATCCACCACCCTTAAGAACATAGCTGTGTGAAAAACTCAGCTCTGAACAAAGTGAAACCATCAAGGCTTACAGCACAGTCACTAATCCTGTTATTTAACCAAGGATCTGAAGATTAAGAGACAGGAATTACTCACCTTGTTTGTGGTGTTTTCAACCCTTTGAAAGTCTATCTTGTCTAAGCATACATTTGCCAACAGAATTGAGGAAGTGCAGACCTGAGAGAGTTTTTCAATCTGGCAGCAATTCCAGCTATGCAGCCTCTCTTCCTGGTTGTTGCATCTCTTTTTGGTTCTCATCTTGATTGCATCCTAACCAAGCTTCAAAGTACCTAAATCAAGAAGGTTCTGGAACAGAGCTCCAGCAGTTCTGTGAGTGTTGTAGGCCCCAGATGCTCTGTAGTATGCAGGGAATCCAGCCAGAATGACTGCTCAATCGAATACTTGATTTCCAAAAGGTTTTTTGCTGTAAGTTACTGTGACATTTAAGTTACTGGAAAATTAAATTTTCCAGTGTCAGAAAAAGACAGATCAAGCATCCTTTGCCACAAGCCTCCCTGGGTACTCTAAGTTCTTGCAGTACAAATAGTCAGGTGACCAGATGAGGTCATTTTGTCAGCCATATTGGGAATTATATTACAGATTTTACAAAGAGAAGTCTGAGTATTGAGATTTCTGTTTTGGGGAACCAGACTAAAAAAAGACCTTCACCCACAGCATACTGCCTTGTGGTAGTAAACTTAACTAGGGAACAGTAATTTTTACATTAGTCAGGAATATAGTGAAGCTTAGTTTAGATATTGTTAATTTGTCCAACTTTGTCCATCAATGTTCTTTTCAATATTTCCTGTAATCTGAACTCTGGTTTACTGTGAATATATATTAAGTATTTTCATGCTCTTCTATTAAAGAGACAAGTTTTATTGTGGCTAGTCCTTTTAGAAGGCATCTAACCTTTGATGGTACTTATTTGGCAACACTGTGGGCCACTCGAGAAGGCCTAGCTGTCTTGGTCAACTATCATTTGCATTAATGTTACACAGTATAATTGGACACCTTTTGTTAAGGGCCTTAGAATAGTGGATTGTGGAGCATCTGGCGGTGAGAACGACCTTATACTCTGGGCAGAAGGGGGCACAGCAGGTAAATATGTACCAGGCTTTCCCAGGTGTGTACGTTTGTGTGGAAAATCAAATTTCAAAGTGTGTGCATCAGCTACTTGGGGGAGGGATATGGAGCACTGGGCTTACAAGGGTACTGGAGGACTTGGCTTGGACACTCTACTGAGGACCTAACTCTACAGCTGTACCAGTGGGGAGTCTTACTGGGGACCTGGAGAGACGGACAGACATACAGACCCTGGGCTGAGTGTGTTCGCTGCATGCTCTCAAGGGAAATTGTACTTTATGTAGAGATCTGCATCTGGAAATACTGAGTGTGGCCATTTGTAGACCAAGTACATGTCCCTCTCCAGTGTCAGTGGTGAGGATTCAGGGTCCTTGATTACTGGCCCAGAGTGGGGATGTCAAATATTGATGGCCATCACATATTGGTAGCAGTGGTGGACATCACAATACTTAAATTTTTTTTTTAAATTTATACTTCATTTTTCATTTACTTCTTCCACTCATACTTTAACACTTAGTACAATATCATTCACATAATTGTACATTATTGGCAATTGTACATTGTGTATCCACCGCTCCTTGACATTTTGAATTTCCCTGAATATTACGTTCATAACCAAGGAGACAATTACATTACTAGCTGGGCAGCCCTGCTTTATTCCACCTATTTTTTATTTCTTCCCCAATCCAGCCATTTACATTTAGTTTCACACAATTCCTTTCATAAACAGATTTTACTGCTTGTAATTATATTTTTGTGCTTGCATTATATGCCTGCAACATTCCCATGATTTATCAAATATCATGGGCTTTACTTGTATTCCCCATCATGACCTTCATTTCTACATTTGTATTTATGTCAATTATGTCTCTTACCATCCATAATGTTTGACTTTTTTCTCCCAAATACATCCTTATATATTCTATCCATTTTTTGTAACCTTGTTACTCAAAAAATGTATAGTCTATTCAATATTATAAGTCTCACGTTTATCAGGGCGGCCACGGTGGTGCAGTGGTTAGCATTGCCGCCTCACAGCAAGAGGTTTCTCCTTTCCCCCCCGGCTGGTGTGCCTCTTCTGTGGCTGTCTGCATGTCTCCTCCCCTGGTTTCCGTTTGTCCTCCGGGTCCTCCGGCTCCCCCACATCCCAAAGACATGCTGCAGGTGGATTGGACACTCTAAACTGGCCCTAGTTGTGCGTGTGGTGTGTGCTTCTGTGGGAAGTTGTTGCTCGCAACTAGACACCATAAAACTCCACTGCCAATCAATGTGCGGACAAGGTGATCCGCTGTGGCGACCCCTAACCGGGAAAAGCCGAAAGAAGAAGATAGGTCTCAAGTTTATCATCTCATTTCCTTTTTTAAATTCAAAATTTAAAACTCCTGTACATTTCTCTAATTCCAGTTTCTAAATATTCCTAACTTCTATAAAAATGTTTTGCACTCCATTTCTTTATAAATACAGTATTCAATTTTGGCCAGTCCTGTTGCAGTATGTTAACATCTTAGAATTTCATTCAATTTTTTGTTCCAAGTTCTCATCTTAATTTAATTTTTCATCTTTACAAATTTGTTCAGTTTTCTTTTAAATTCCAAAACATTCTTTAATTTCATATATTCCCCATTTTCTTTGCTTACCTTCCTTATTCTTTAATGCTCTAATTTTTCCTTTTATTCAAATATGGTGCTAACTCTTCCCTTGCAAACTATTTTTGTTTATAATTTATTGGATTCATTTTATATACATTTTTCATAATGAAGCTCTCTAACAAGTCTATTTCTTCTCTCCTTTTCTTCCTTATACATTTTAAACACTTTACATCTCTAAAATTAAACCAAACAGTCCAGTTCTCAAATTCTCATTCATGTGATTTTTTTTCATAACTCCATAAGTTCTTCTCTTCTAAACCCAATTTCTTTTCATTAGATCTCTGTTCCTTTCCCTACTCGTATACATTAATTTTCCTGTACTTTATCCCATATAACCTCATATGAAAGTCTAGCATACTGGATTCATTTTAACTTTTAAAATATCAGATATAAAAAAAAACAATTTAATTCCTTTTACAGGTCTAGTAGTTCTTCCACATACTTTACACTTCAACCATTTTATCACAATTGCTTATTTTTTCTTAAATTACAATTAAAATCACCCACCACTATAATGCCCATATTTCCATAAACATTCAAGAATATTTAAACAATTTCTCTTTGTTACATGTGCATATAAAGCTATAATTCTATACACTTTTCCATCTCTACTATTACCATAATTTATCCCAATTCCACTGTGGTTACATCTATTTTAATGCTTTCTTGACATTATACATATGCCAAAGCAGGTTTCTTTCCCCAAGTTCCAAGCTTTAGTTTGTGTTTTCTTCCTTTTTAATTTCTCCAAATCTGTTGATTTAATACCATGATGGGAATGAACTCCATTCCCAAGTCAAAGTAGGATTAAAGTTCATGAAATTAGTATTGTTTTAATCTTGAATGTCAGCTAGAAGTGCTCGTTGCAGCACCCACCATGTGCCCAGTAATTACTCCTGCAATTTGTATAGCGTTACATGGATCAGTAACGTACCTAAATATCCAAATGATGGATTCTTTACAAGACCCACTGCTCCTACTACTATTGGAACTGTCTGGGTTAGTTTCCTCCACATTGCTCTTGTTTCTGCCTGCAAATCCTGGTATTTTACAACTGACTACAGCATCTTGCGTACAAGAGAGATACACTGGGTGTAGCAATTGCAAGCATCAATGCTACTGTCTTTTCATGGACCACTATCTGGTTCTCGTCTATCTTTTGAACTGTTTTTAATGGGTGATCCTATCGGATGTAAATTTTCTATGATGCTTTGTGGCTCATGTTTCCAGTGCTTTTCCAACTTCAGTACTATAAATTTTGCACAATTCTCAATGCTAGTCTTGCCACTTCCCAATGCTACAGTCTTGCCACATTATGTCTTTCAGTATACATTCCTTCTGCCATTAGTAAGTCACAACCAGCAACAAGGTGTGCAACTGTTTCCAATTCTGTTTTACAAAACCTTACATTTGTCTCAATGTTCAATTGACTTTGTAAACCAATGTCTATGCAAGTCCACTATCTTGGGCAACAAATATCAACCTTTCATCTTTGGTTTTTAATTCACCTCTCCTTAACCATTCCTGCGTTCAATCCTAAAAAGGACGTTCCATGAGTTTATACTTGCAACTATATTTATGCATGTTCCACATTTCTAGCCTTCTCATCTGATCCTTCAGCTTGTATTTTTTGGTACATTCAGCTGCTGCCTGATTTTATCTACTGGCTTGATTTCCATTCCCACTTGACACAGATATGCTTCTGCTAGACTAAGCAAGGGAGTCATCTTAGATTTATTCTCCTCACATTTCAAAACTTTCACTATGTTCGGGACTTGTGAAGTCAGCAGAAATGTATGCAGTCCCACAATTGCAGACCTATAAATATAATCAATTTTAAGGAGGCCCATACCTCATCCAGAATGGGGAATATATATCTTTTATAAATCTGATGAGCATGAAGCAGCCTTGTTTTCCCGTCTAATCAAACACTTTGCAGCCAGTGAAGTCAATCACTCCAAAACAAAGTTACAACAGGAAAAGCAAACAGATTTATAGCTTGGACTTAAATTCTGAAAACCACATTGACAAATTCCTTAGAGTTTTATTCACATTCATGTTTTATTGAGCCTTCAGTTCCCAAATATTTATCCACTCTTACATCACACTTATCCCAAACTGATGGTTTCTTGGTACTGAAGCTTTCCTGCTTTAAAGGTTGCTTTTCCACATTTAGAGACCAAATGCCATTCGTATAACAGAGAAAGTCTTTACTACTCACAGTTGTGCTTTTTATTCGTCTGATGAGATGTACAGTTTTAAACCAGAGAAGATAAGTTTTTATACTTTGTTGCTTTCTGGGAGCCAAGTTATAGCCATGACCTAATCTGTTAAGCAAACCACTTAATGTGTTAAGGGCAAGCAGCAGTGACAGACTCACCATGGAATATCCCACTTTGGATTTTTATCCTTGGAATAATTTTTCTCATCATGGCTTTAACTGCAAAGTGGTTTGCCACGGTTTCATGGTCGCTGTGATGTAGTTTCAGTGTGGGGTGTATCTTGTACATTTCTAAGCACTCATCTATGAATGTGGGATACTATCAAATGCTTTTTTGTAGTATACCCATGCCATTCTTGGATATTCCCCCTTTTCTACTGTTCTCCACTATGACTGACTAACAAATGATTTTGTTTCATATGACTTTACTCTTTTGTTCTATTGCCATAACTGAGTTTTCTTCTAAAGTATAAAACTTTTAGGGTAACTTGCAGGTTCAGTCTTAAGTAGAAGCATTGTTTTTCCTGTTAGCCAGGCTGGTGTCTGTTCGGGGTACACACAAATACTTCTTGTTCATGGCTAAATCTTCATGCAAAGATGTTAATACTTTTAGCCAGAAATTAGCTACTGCATTTGGGCCTGGAGTTTTCCACTTAGAGGCTTTTCTTAACTTTGTTTCAATCTCTCTGGCTGTTAATAAATCCCATTTCATATCCTGTACATTTGAACTTCTTTACTTCTATCCATTTAGCATCATGTTCCACAGGATCTTCACAAATATTTCTCCAAAATGTATCCATTTCTTTTCTGGTGGTCTTTCAATTCCCATTACCTTATCAATTCTATACAAAAATTTTTTTGGGGTCACCAATAATTTACTTATTTTGTACTTTTCCTTTACAATTATATGCATCTAAGTTTTTCTGCTTGTGCTGATATTTTATTTGCGATGATGCATAAATCCTGATCCATAATACTGTGCTTTGCTTTTATCAGAGTATTTTTGTTGATCGTTTCCCCCTTCTATACTGTTGTAACAGTGACACTTAATTGTTTTATAGTTCTCTATTTGATACTTCCATGATGGCATTCAATTTCTCCCAGTCCTTTCCCTTACTACCCTGTGTTATTGTGGTAGGACTAGGTTATTAATCTGGCTGCACAGTAGTGTATCCTATTTACTTCTGTTATATTACACGAATCTCTATGGACAGTCCCAATTACTGCTAGTTTTATCAAACTTCTAACGTTTGGGGTTTTATTGACCTTCTGCAGATTTTCTTTCATTGATCTTAAAAGGTATATGCATCTTTATTAAATCAAGCAACTCCTCTTTTAGGTCATTCTCTTATAAACTGAGGGCACATTCTCTGTTCACCATTTCCTGTGGGCATTCTATAGAAAGTTCCAGAGCTTCTTCCTGTGCCACGTTCTCTCCAGTTTCACCTGGAATAATCCATTGCCCTTTCATATGGGAATTCACTGGCCTATCACTCCATGACATTGACTGTCAGAGTTGCCAGAGTTTCCTATTCTTTCAATTGCTGCATAGCTCCAGGAACCCTTGTACTGGTTTCCTATGGGAGACTCCCAAGTATTTTCATATGTCAACTGATTAGATTGCCTACTGCTCTACTGGTGTCTCCTTCATTTGGGCATCCATTGCTGTATCCTGTTGAGTTAGTTAAATTTTCTCCACTAAATCTTTGTTTGCAGGTACTCATTACCTTAGTTTATATTTCTTTAATTTCTCCATTACTAATACTCTCTACTTGCCTTCTGTTTGTATTGTAAAATTTTCCATACCAGGATGTCTGCCTGCATCTCTCCCAATATTTTCGGTGCTGCTTTTTGCATGGATTAGTTTTGCTTTCTCCTTTGCACAAATATTGCACCATATTAAATCCTTTCCCATGTCCATACTTCTGATGTCTCCTGCTCCTCCTCTTTCTCCTTACTTTGGGGACTAGTTGTTCTACCACTGGTCATATCACAATATGATGGACTTTCTACACTGAATTTTACTTCGCAAATATTCCATAACAAGTTTTTAAAACTTCTATTTAACTAAAAACAAATAAAAAGGTCAGATAAAAATCTAGCAAAGCTAGACTTGTGTGATACCTTAAACCTCTTGCATCAGAAGCCTCATGGGATATATGCAAATCACCCTTTAAGGACATCAGGTGTTTCAGCTAAATCACAACTCAATGTCCATGACTTTCATTTTTAAGTTTATTTATGGACAATTCAGGCCATTAAAGCCAAACCCCAATGTCATAAGAAAGCAGAAACATGCATGTCCACAGCTAGAGGGGTTTGGCTTTAATGGCCTGAAATTGTCCATACAGACTAAAAAATGAAAGTAAAAAAAAGTCATGGACATTGAGTTCCCATTTATCTGAAACATCTGATATCCTTAAAGGGCGATTTGCATATGTCCCATGAGGCTTCTGATGCAAGAGGTTTAAGGTATCACACAGTTAAACTATTTAATCATTTGTTCTACATTCCCTCTTTGTGAGGTTTTCCATATCTAGATGCCTTTGCCTATATTTCACTTTGAATATCTCTGGGGCTGTCTGTTAATTTGGCTCTCTCCTTTGCATAAATATTGCACCATAACAAATCTTTCCCACGCCCATATTTCTTTTTTATACCATTCAAGTATCCCAATTTTATTCTTTAGAATTGTCCCACTTCCTCAGTCACATTTTCTAAATGGCACAAGGTTTCTTAATCTATATACTGTTTCATGGATCTGGATTTGTTGCATTAATGAACACAATTTTTTTTTACTTTGTCAGTTTCTTCTGGAAGTATCATTCCTATAATTTCTCAAACTTTTTATACATCTTCTGTCTGAAAATTCAGGGCTTTTTGCATAATAGTAACAACTTCTTATCCACAATAGTCTACTCTACTGTCTGTATGGCTCTTTTTTGTTCTATCGGTTGTGATTTTTGTGGATTGCTACTGCCTTCAACGAGGGGGGCATCCCCCCCATGCCTGGCTTAGCCCCATTGTAGGGCTATTTCCATGTCATGAGGATTCCGTCATTTTTTCCAGTCCTAGTACCAGTGTACCTACCAGGCTTGGGCACTTTTATCCTGGGACTTGTGCATCCAGCTATCTTCTTTAACCTACTTCTGTCCATGATATGCACTACATAAAATACAGGATATATCAGTGTACTCAGATTTTGTGAAAAAACAGGGTCCACTTCATTAACAATCACCAAGACTCAAGGTTGAATTCAATTGCAGCAATACTTTCCTTTTGCTGATTTTATCACTCCCTCTTCCTTGTTAATCTGACATCTAAAATACGCGCATCTACTGCAACACACCATTGGAATATACAGACACTCAGTCAAAAACACAACTGAAAAACCAATAAGTAAACCAACCCAGCAATTCAGAACCCGAAATCCAACAGCAGTATAGTCCACACGTTTGTATAAATTAGCGGTAGCCAAATTAGAAGCAACGATCTTTATTGAAACCAACAGTAAACCAAGCCTTTCACCCGAAAACTATCGGGCTTTTTCAAGGATAAGTGTATAGACATTGCTAAAAACATCCTTAAATAGTCTAATTCATGTCACATGATGAGACTAATTAACTTACAATTATATCCTGCAGTCGTAAAGAAACAATACACTAAAATTTAAAACCAGGATATACGTATAAATGACTTATAAAAACCTTCATTCAAATTGAAATAAGTTAATAATAAAAACTACCCAACTATGAAGTTAGTGTTTAAAGATCATATAAAACTTTAAATATAATCATCCTATTATAACAAATGGGTTTGGAGTTCCTATAAAAAAATGTTGCTAATGACTTACGCTGACTAGCATGTGTATCCCTTCAAGTTTCTGGTCAAAACAGAAAGGAGTCCTATTTTCAAAAACACAGTGTCATGTCAATGCAAAAAAATAAAAAAAACAAAAAGCGTACAAACAAGTACAAGTACTGGTAAAAGAGGTGTAAGGGATAAAATGTATGTAAAATTAATGTGATACCATAACATTAAATATATAAAAATATGGAAATATAAAATATATATAAATACATAAAAATATATTATATACTATGTAGTGTATAAAAAGAGGGCAACTGTAAAAATATTAATGTTAATAATAATGTTGTTGTTAAAGACGAGCTTTTCTTAATTTTAAAACACTCATAATATTAATACTACTGTTCAAACTGGGAAACTTGTTAGAATTCAATTTCAATTGCCAGTATAGTTCATGATATTCTAACATTGTTTCCCAGCTACCTCCTCTGGTGTCTTGTGATATTTGCTCTAATAGGATGAATTTAATGTTCATTTTTTTGCAAATTAAAGAGTGTGTTTATAAAAAGCATTACTCTCCTTCTGTTTAACTAAAAAGCATTACTCTCCTTCTGTTTAACATCATTAAAATGTTCACAGATCCTCCTCCTTAAGTGTCTCTCCATTTTTCCTACGTAAAAACTATCACAGGTTTTACATATCCCTAAATAAACTACCCCCTTTGTCACAATTGTGGTACTTTTTTGAAATAGTTAAATTTCCTAGAAGGAATATTAATCTGACCCTGATTAACCATAGCATGGCATTGCTTACACTTGCCACATGCATATGTACCAACTTTCCTTTTGTTTCCTTCAATCTCTAAAATTTGTTTACTTTCAAAAACTTCCTTCAAGTTCTTATTCCTTTTTCTAACAAAATGTGGTCACTCTGAAACAAAAGTTTTTGTTTCTTCATGTAAACTGAGGATGGGCCAGTATTTAGAAACAATACCCTCAATATCTTCAGAGTTCCTATTATAAGTGTATATAAAAACTGTTCCTACCATCCATTATATTCTGGTGGTTCTTCTGTAAAAGATTACTAGAACCGGTTTCCAACAATGGGGGGTACAAAGTATCCCTTTTTTGTCTAATTTCTTGTAGAAAATCTGGGTAACCCTTCTCTAAGAAAAAACTTTTCAGAGTGTGTGCCTCCTCATTAAAGTCCTCTAATGTACTACACATTCGAGAAGCCCGGATTAACTGTCCCTTGATTATGCCCCTTTTTTGGAAGTGTGGATATCCACTGTTGTAGTGAAGGTAGGAATTAGAGAAGGAACTCTTTCTATATAATTTGGATTGAAAACACTGGTTAACATGGTCTTTAACAATGGTTACATCCAAATAATGCAATTCATTCTTGTCTATATTATGTGTGAACTTTAGAAACGCTGTTGTGTTGTTAATGTAATGTATGAATTTAGAAAAACTCTCCTCACTACCACTCCAAAAGATGCAAATGTCATCTAAAAACCTTCTACAATGCAAAATGTCCTGGTACCATTTACTGGAAAAAACAAATTTCTTTTCCCAAAAGTACAGAACAATATTAGCATAAGGAGGCACACGAGGCGCCCATTGCCACACCTTTTGACGATAGAATTCTCCATTAAAATGAATGAAATTGTTCTCCGGGACAATTTCCATAAACTCTAGTATAAGGTTAATATAGTTGGAGGTTTGGCCCACCTCAGTTGCCAAAATCTGACCAAACCATTCTAGTCCTATTCCATGTGGAATACTTGGAAAGAGCTCCACCACATCCACTGTGACCATCAGGGCTTGAGAATTGAATAAACTTTGGTCAACGTCTCAAAAAATCCCATGAATCCTTACAGATATGGACTAGGACATAATCTTAAAACCTTTTGTAACTTCCAATGTATTTGGCTAGCGGTTCAGTAATACTACCCGATCCCGCCACTATTGGTCTAAACTTAAGTGATTCTAAAGCCTTGTGCGTTTTGGGAATACCAAAAATTTATGCAATTTTTGGTTTGTCCACATACAAATAGTTAAAGTTGTTAATTTATAAATCTGCAAAAGGTGGTCGTAAAGCTGGTATTTAATTTTAGCATAACCTATGTTTATTTCGTTTTTAGAAACTAGCTCATATCGATTCCCATCCTGTAACATTGTGTATGTGGGCCTCAATCTGCCTTGTATATAAAGACTGTTCCACCCTCCTTGTCAGGTTTCATAACCCTGCACCCTTCCTGTCCTAAACGATTAATCAACTCTACCTCCTTATCATTCAAGTTGTTAGGGGTATTATTTGTCATTCTATTCCCCTAATATCCCTTTCAACTAACTCTTCAAACACTTTCAGGGTTGGGTGCATAGGGGAATTAAAGGTGCTTTTCCTTGTTAATTAGTAGTGGTCTTTTGCCCTTTAAAAATATGTTCAAGTTCAGTTGTCTCAAATAGTTTTAAATCAAAATATCAGGTGTAAAAGCCGGTTCAATAGGGACATATTGAAATCCTTTAGAAAATAGATCAAAAAACTATCGTGTGGGTTCCATGTCTGTAAAATTGTAAATTGTAAAGTTATTACTTCTATACACAATCTGTTTTGCTTCCACTGAAAATGTCTCAAAAGACAAAGGTATGGCTGGAAGCAGACTTATTTCTGAGGTTGATTCAAATTGTTGCATTGGTATCTCCGCCCCCCCCCCCCCGGGGGGATAATGAAAATCCCGTGTGGATTGTTTGCTACTTTTCTCCGCAATCCTTTCACTTCGCCTTGGAGCTTCCGAACCTAAGTTAACATGATTGTTCTGCATGCTACTTTAATTCTCATTAAAAAATACATTTTCAAAATTATTGGTGCTCCAGTTTTTAGCATTAGGCAAAGGGAAGCTCTACCCTCACGTTATTCAATTAAATCCCATTCTAATTTACTTGTTTTACGGTTCAATATTCTTAAACAATGTTGGTCAACCTCCTCAAATGTTTTCATATTCATTTTTAGGACTTAAAAATCAGCCTGTTCAAAACATTTAATACATTCAATAACTTAACTGCTTTCTTTTCATAGTCCATAATCATACAATTCAACATTTCTAAGCCTTCTTTGTTGAATATTTTACATAATTGCTCATACAGCCTCAAACCCGACTGCACATTATTCGGGAATTTAAAAAACGTAGACCTTTCGGTACCCATTGTACATGTAAACATTCTCTCAAATAATCTATTTCCATTTGGTTATTTTTATACTTATACAGTTTCTTTAAAATCACCAAGTAAATTTTCAATGTTCGTTTCAAAGTCTTTGTTCACAGTACCTGGTTTAAAAAGAAACTGTTTAGTGGTCCATGCTCCAAAGTCAAAATTCCTCCTCTCGGAATTACTCAAATTAGTGGTAGAAGTATTGGACCTAGTAACAACTTGGGTCCTCCTAGGCAGATGGTCCAACCCAGAACTGTTAGCAACCACATTAGAATTCAAATGAGTCGCCCCAACAATAGCGCGTCTCGTAGACTTGTCTGCCAAATGCATTTGATTACATGGAATCTCTATCTGAAATGGTGTTCTGTTCATTAATGGTTTTAGTCAATTGTGTCAACATGTTCAAAATTTGGTTGAATTCACTACGAGTGACTGGCGCCATATCCACGTCATCTCTCAGAAGTGTAGGCGTTACCGCTAAACTGCCGGGTTCCGTTCCTTCTGCCATGGCCAAGAAAATCCAAAAGTCAAAAACAACTGAAAAACCAATAAGTAAACCAACCCAGCAATTCAGGATCCGAAATGCAACAGCAGTATAGTCCACAAGTTTGTATAAGTTTCTAAAGTTCACACATAATAGACAAGAATGAATTGCATTATTTGGATGTAACCATTGTTAAAGACCATGTTAACCAGTGTTTTCAATCCAAATTATACAGAAAGAGTTCATTCTCTAATTCCTACCTTCACTAAAACAGTGGACATCCACACTTCCAAAAAAGGGGCATCAAGGGACAGTTAATCTGGGCTTCTCGAATGGCTTCAGGCCAGTTATTTTACATTAAGAAGGTTCGTGGTCTGCACTCTTGTGGAAGAGGCTGGACTCTGCCCTTCTGAGCTGGCTTCTCTGGTTAAAGGTATATAGTGCCTGAATATTTGAGCTGTACCTTACTGAATTTGACACCTTGTTTGCTGTAGCACAGGACAGGATCCAGGGCCTGCTGAATCTAGCTTTGTTTTGTTGCTTGTTTGTTTTGTTGTTATTTTATTTCCCTGAAATTCCACCTAATTCCTGCTGCTTCTCAGCTTTCTGTGATCACTGCATATATCTGCATGCATATTTACTGCACTCTTTTGAAAGTTCTTTCACTTGAAAGAGTGTTTGGCTCTAAGTTATTTAAGTTTGCTCTGTAACATTGCACACAAGTTCCTGGCACTTGCACGTTAAATTGCTACAGCAATACGCCAGCACTAAAATGAAAAAAACTACACCCTCACTGGCATTTCATTTAATCATTTTCACTAAATTATTCTAGCATGTCCAAAGGTCAGTGTCCAATCTCCTCCTTTCCAGCTGGTGAAATCTGCTTGAATGGAGGCAACAACACAACTGCCCTCATGTACAACAACAACACTCTCCTCCCAACATCCTCCAACATGATGCAACCATATAGCCAAACTGGAGGCTAAGCTCTTCAACTCAGTACTGGCATAACCAGTCAGGAGAGAGGGAGAAGGAACACACACTCGGCTATTCCAGTACCACATAGACCTATTACCAATATGTAAAACACAACACAACACAAAAAAAAACACTCTACATAAATAAAATAAAGAACTGCCTAAAGAGCAGAGAAAAGAAGACCCAAAACAGCAAACCATCCCAACAAAAACAAAATAAAGCAACACATCAAACAAACAGTGTGTCAACAGTCACACGTCTTAAGACTCAACACACCTGATGCACTTGTACTAGGCTTAATATGCACTATAGTCAGGCACACTGACGCCAGGCAGGCTGAGGCTGGAGCCACGTGTCACGGAGGAGCAAAGAGGGTCTGGCGTGGAGCAGCCTGTCTGGCGGCAAGCCAAGGCATCACTACAAGTAAAAGTACTCCATCCAACTATTGTCCATGCTGGACCCAATGACCCAAAACCCTGAACTACAGACTACATGACTGGGCAAGAGCAGTTCTCCTGCAGACCCTGACCTTACGGTATGACTCCTGACCTACCCTATGATCTTACCCTGACCAAATACAATTACAAGAATTTCAACAGACAAGATGATTAAAGACATCTTGGTCAATTATCGGGTGATATTCAGCCTGTCAATCATTGGCCGCCTGGGATGTGCCTCATCGTCACTATGGCACTCGCTTACCTTGCCTGCTTCTTGCTACTTGCATATTGGCACCCCTGGATGCTGGCAAAGGCCTTATCCTGCCATAGCGCTCTTTTTAGTAAGTACCTGCAAGACAAACCCACAAGGGATAAGATCACAAGACTAAGAAACCTCAAGTAAGGAATATGAAACCCTCAAGTTTAAAACCTCAAGATGAGAAGACTCAAAACTCTTAGCATGGAGAACATAGGCTAACATGCATATACAGAAACCTGGTCTAGGCCCCGAGAGCAACTTTCAGCACACCAGGTTACTATGACCACCATGCTCAAAACAAAAACTTGGACCACAAAAGGACTCAGAGGGGGAGATCGATCTCAAAAAAAACCACTACCTTTCTTGGTGGCAAAGCACGCAGCAGAGAGGACTACCCACTGCCAACTAACAGTGGGTAAACTGCCTTCCAGTTTATAGCCTGCTACAGACCAATTCTCCCAAACCTAACCACACCCCACTCTCCCACTTGAGACTTTAGGAAATGATGGTGGTCTCCAACTACTATTATATGGGGACTTCAACTACAACACCACTATTACAAGCTAACTCAACCCATCTCTAGCCAACCCTAGCCTTTTGAAAATATAAACTCATGGAACATGGAACAACTTGTCCCACAAGATAAAGAGGGGAAAACATACTGACTCTCACAAATCACCCACATGGGGACTCCCAGCTCCAGACCAGCATCCCCAACCTATCTCAAGACCATAAACTATCCTCACTGGATAGATCCCCCCCAACCCCACCCCTGCCCAGAAACCGCAGTGAAAAACTTCTCTAGCAAAATTTACACCTCAAAAAACAAAGCATCGATCCCAGCCCCTACCTGGTGGGAAAGGTGGAATGAATAATCTTGATCCTTTTATAAACCTGAGCACCTTCGAAATGCATGGGAACTGCGCGAAACCAAACCCAACTAAGAAACAAGGAATCCAAAGCCCAGCATGTCCTGTCTGGTGGACCCCCAACAATAAAAAAAATCTATAATAGGAGGAAGCTACTTAAATGAGAAAACAAAAAAAAGGAAAAGGGCATCGATCAGTAGATCAGTAAACAATACGTCTCAGGGCCAAAATCATCTAAGGCCAGCTTTCTCAGGAGAAATTCTCCGCACATTGCTCCAAGGAGGATAAGGAGGCTTCTTTTAGTTAGGTTAGGAACCTGGTGGCAAGGCAATCAGATGAATTAGTCCAAAATCCAAAAACATTACCAATGCCACTGAAGCCAAACATCCCTCTGCCAAGGTTCTAGCCACAAACTCACCCGCAACCACACCCCTCCCAGGTAAAGTGCAAAGCAGACCCCTGCCACCTGAGTGCTTAAGCTCCTGTTTAAAAGCCGCAGCAAGCAAAACATCCAATCAAAAAAGGTAAGATTCAGCCCGGATCATCCAAGAGCATGAAGACCAAGGCATAGCAAACTCAACAATCATGCTCTGTTCAAAACATAACGCTTCATTACAGTGGGACAGCAACCTCCAGGAACCTCCACATAGCAACAGCATACACGGTGCCCAAGGTGGTGCCTGAACGGATCCTACAAAACGGATCCTCCAGCCTGGTCTGCTTGGTCATCACTAGGATCATCTCGATCATCATATGGAAAGATATTTCATGGACCCTACCCACAAAGACTGGATCCCACTACAATAAGCTTAGAAGAGCAGAGTTTGCCTCTGGAACAGATCCTTTTTCTTGAAAAACAAGGCCAGATGCCAACAGCGTCACCAGGGCCATTGTTACAGCTCACCTTGTCCTTTGCAAAAGCCTTCTCAACAATCCCACACAGCAATACAGATAAGCCACCATGCTTATAGATAAACCTACACTGGCAAAATACTGCAAATTGGCTGGTTAGCGACAGAAGTCTATGTCAGTTAGAAAAACAGAGCCTGTCTGGTTCAGAACCAGTTACAAGTGGTGTCCCATGGCAAGGCCCAGTCCTGGACTCTTGTTCGGCCCAGAGGCTTCTCGAGGTACAGGCCAGCACTGAAGAGGTACAGGCGACCAAGCCCGGTAGATTACTGACCACTGGGCACTCAGAAACAGACAACTGGTGCCAGAGCCATGGCCTCAAGCTAAATCCCAAAAAAGTGTATAGTCATCCCTTTAGCAAAACAGTGCCCACAAATTACCACATAGGCGTAAATGGCATGGCACAGAAGTAATTAGGACCCAGACCCAAGTTGATAGTAATCATTTGACACAAACTAACAAACCAAAGTGGTTAGAAATATTTTATATAGCCCATCTAATCAGAAATCATTCACATCTAGATATCTATCGGTCATCGCACCATCGTACTCTTTACTCATCCCTCATCAGGCCCATACCATGCCCTTTTGCCCTGTGTACCTTACTTGTACCCTGCAGCAAGCCGAACGACCTCCCCCAATGTATTTCACCAAGAGGATCAAAGGGTTCTCAGCGCTATATACAGTTGCAAGTTAAAGAAACTCCAGCTCTACTCAGTGGCATACCGCCTGTTCAGAGGCTTATCTGTGCTAGACATATAAAGTTGCTGTCCAACCTAAAATTATTGGACATGTTGCACTCAGAAATCCAAATCCCATCAAGCTTACATGCCTGCTAGACTTGAACCTCAGCACTGAATAAAAGTAGGGACATGAGGGAGGACAGATCTACCCAGTAGAGGCCTTCACTTGAATAAAAAATCCAGTCCAGGTTTAGGTAAGTCCTCTCACCTCATTCAAGAGGAATCTGAGTGATGGATGGGAGATCGTGAGGGTTGGGTATCACTTGTATCACTTTGCTAGACAGAGTGCACAGCATACTAACCCTCAAACTCTAAATAGCATAGCAAAATAAAATGGTAAAAAAGGTGGCTATACATTCTGGCTAGTTTATAAGGCTTAAAGTGCAGATTACTACTATTAGAGGATTTTAATGAGGAGGCACACACTCTAAAGTTTTTTCTTAGAGAAAGGTTACCCAGATAAGTTATTTGATGATTTGCTACAAGAAATTAGACAAAAAAAGTGACACTTTGTACCCCCATTGTTAGGAACAGGTTCTATTAATCTTTTACAGAAGAACCACCAGAATATAATGGATGGTAGGAACAGTTTTATATACACTTACAATAGGAACTCTGAAGATATTGAGGGTATTGTTTCTAAATACTGGCCCATCCTCAGTTTACATGAAGAAACTGAAACTTCTTTTTCTAACAAAATGTGGTCGCTCTGAAACAAGAATAAGAACTTGAAGGAAGTTTTTGAAAGTAAACAAATTTTAGAGATTGAAGGAAACAAAAGGAAAGTTGGTACATATGCATGTGGCAAGTGTAAGCAATGCCATGCTATGGTTAATCAGGGTCATATTAATATTCCTTCTAGGAAATTTAACTTTGTCACAATTGTACTTTTTTGAAATAAAGGGGGTAGTTTATTTAGGGATATGTAAAACCTGTGATAGTTTTTACGTAGGAAAAATGGAGTGACACTTTATCTATGAACATTTTAATGATGTTGTTAAACAGGAGAATAATGCTTTTTATAAACTCTTTAATTTGCAAAAAATGAACATTAAATTCATCGTATTAGAGCAAGTATCACAAGACACCAGAGGAGGTAGCTGGGAAACAATGTTAGAATATCGAACTATATTGGCAATTGAAATTGAATTCTAACAAGTTTCCCAGTTTGAACGATAGTATTAATATTATGAGTGTTTTAAAATTAAGAAAAGCTAGTCTAACAACAACATTATTATTATTAACATCAATATGTTTACAGTTACCCTCCTCTTTTTATACATTACATAGTATAGAATATATTTTTATATATTTATATATTTTTATATTTCCATATTTTTATATATTTAATGTTATGATATCACGGGAATTTTACATACATTTTATCCCTTACACCTCTTTTACCAGTACTTTTACTAGTTTGTTTGTATGCTTTTTGTTTTTATTTTTTTGCATTGGCATTTATGACACTGCGTTGTTTTTGAAAATAGGACTCCTTTCTATTGGTTTGACCAGAACCTTGAAGGGATACACATGCTAGTCAGCATAAGTCATTAGCAACATTTTTTTATAGGAACTCCTAACCCATTTGTTATAATAGGATGATTATATTTAAAGTTTTATATGATCTTTAAAACACTAACTTCATAGTTAGGTAGTTATTAACTTATTTCAATTTGAATTAAGGTTTTTATAAGTCATTTATACATATATCCTGGTTTTAAATTTTAGTGCATTGTTTCTTTATGACTGCAGGATATAATTATAAGTTAGTCTCATCATGTGACATGAATTAGACTACTTAAGGATGTTTTTAGCAATGTCTATACACTTATCCTTGATAAAGCCCGATAGTTTTTGGGTGAAAGCGTTTGGTTTACTGTTGGTTTCAATAAAGATAGTGACTTAATTATTTGGCTACCGCTAATTTATACAAACTTGTGGACTATACTGCTGTTGGATTTCGGGTCCTGAATTGCCAGGTTGGTTTACTTACCCTACCCTCCCCTTAAAATATTTTTATATTGTTCACATTTAAGGCTAATATACTAACTCTTAAAAGCTGAAAATAATAAAATTTTATCCCTTTACTTTCTCTAAGCATTATATTTTTGAATTTTTTTCTTCAACTCTTACTACCAAATTTTTTATTGATTACTGTACTCCAGTCAGCTTTCCTCACCTTTTTCCTTGGTACTTCCTCTATTAGTTGCATCTTTTGTACATTTTCTTTTGCAATATGTTCTCTCCTGTACAACTTCATTTTCTTGTGCATTTATTTCATATTTTAGCCAGTGACCAGTATTGCCACAATTTTTGCATTATACCAGTTTTTCAACAAACTGGTTTTATTAAATGATTTTTTCCACAAAAGTCCATTTGACCCCTGTATTTCACAAAACCCATTACCATGAACATATTGTAATACAAGTGTACACACCGCTGTTAAAAAGCCAGGTTTTTGTGATATAAAAACTGAGACCACAATAAATTTCAAAACTTTTCCCATCTTTAAAGTTACCTATAACCTGTACAATTAAATAGAAAAACAAAAAAATATACAAAATAAATGTACAATATGCTGGTTGCATAAGTGTAAACTAAATTTGTTTTGTGCGCACACCATTAAACTAATACTTTGTGCACCTTTTGATTTAATTACAGCATCAAGTCTTTTGGGGTACACACCTGTCAATTAGATGTCTTCACTGTGTTCTGTGGTATAAATAAAGTTCAGCTGTCTTAGGAGGATTTTCCTGACATTTACTCATTTGCCTGCTACAGCAAAAGCCATGGTTCGCAGAGAGCTTACAAAGCATCAAAGGGAACTTATTGTTGAAAGATATCAGTCAGAAGGGTATAAAAAACTTCCACAGCATTGGATACACCACAGAACACAGTGACAACAGTCATCAAAAAGTATGGGACAACAGTGATGTTGCAAAGAACTGGAAGTCTCTCCACAATTGATGAAAAGACAAGATGTAAACTGGTCAGGGAGGCTGGCAAGAGACCTACAGCAACACTGAAGGTGCTGCAGGAATTTCTGGCAAGTACTGGTTGTGTACTACATGTGACAACAGTCTCCCATATTCTCTATACGTTTGGACTACAAGGTAGGGTTACAAGACTGAAGCCTTTTCTTACACAGGAACATCCAGGCCCTGCTAAAATTTGCAAAGTACATAAAGTCTCCCAAAAGCATGTGGGAAAATGTGCTATGGTCTGATGAGACCAAGGTCAAACTTTTTGGTCACAATTCCAAAAGGTACATTTGGCGCAAAAACACTTTGCATCACCAAAAGAACACCAACCCCACAGTGAAGCATGGTGGTGGCAGTATCATGCTTTGGAGTTGCTTTTTTTTCAGCTGGAACTGGGGCTTTAGTCAAGGTGGAGGGAAATATGAACAGTTCCAATCACTTTTGGCCCAAAACCTTCAAGTGTCTGCTAGAATGCTGAAGAGGAATTTCACCTTTCAACATGACAATGACCCCAAGCATACATCCAAATAATCAAAAGAATGGCTTCACCAGAAGAAAATTTAAGGTTTGGAATGGAACAGCCAGAGCCCAGACCTAAATCCAATAGAAAATCTGTGGGGTAACCTAAAGAGGGCTGTGCACAAGAGATGCCCTTGATATCGGACAGATTTGGAGTTCTTTTGCAAAGAATGGGCAAATATTGCCAACTCAAGATGTGCCATGCTGATAGACTCCTACCCAAGAAGCCCGAATGCTGTAATTAAATCAAAAGGTGCTTCAACAAAAGTAATAGTTTAAGGGTGAGCACACTTATGTACCCCAGCTTATTGTACTTTGTTTATATTTTTTCCTCTAACAGATTTGTTTTTCAATTGAATTGTACAGGTTACAAGTCAAATTAAAGGCGGGAAAAGTTTTGAAACTATTGTGGTCTCATTTTTTATATCACAAAAACCTGGCATTTTAACAGGGGTGTGTATACTCTATCCACTGTAGGTACATGCATACAATTTTCCATTTTCAGTATTACTCCACCATTACTTTACATATAGTTAACAAATGTTCTTTCATAACTTTTGCTTCAACTTCAGTTCTAAACCAGATCATTCTTTGTAAAAACTTTGCACCACATATTCTGACCATGGATAAAATTTCTTTTGCTCATATGCACCCAAACAAATTTCCATGGCCTGCCCAGTCTCAAATATCAAGTTACAAAAAGTTTTTGTTAAAATAAATCCTCTTACCTCTTCCTTTAACAGCCAGAGGTGCTATGAGAGTCCTAAACCTCATACCTATCCAAACTTTTTTTTTACTGCGCACATTTACTGTACACTTTATTTCTTCTTTTTCCTTCAACAGTTTGGGCATAAGTTTTTGTCTAACTCTGGCAGTCTACTTTTTCTTTGTTTTTCCATGTCATCACACCATAAAATTCCTGCTTCATTTTCTAGCTCACTTTGGTTTACCATTTCTTCCAAATAATCCTCCCACAACCCCCCCCCCCCCCGACTGGAGGGTTGTAGTTATGCATTTTTCAGGAGGGGACTCCTTCAAATTCCTCTGAATGTTTTCCTCTGCATCCATCTCAGCTACAATCTCCTTTTTCTCCAATGTCAGTTTTCTTCTGCACCCACATCAGAAAAAGTGTCTGGTAAGGGATTCTACCATTTCAACTACATTTTCAGCAGCTTCCATTCCAGTTTCAGCAAAAGCTGACAACCATGTTTTCTCCTGGTTTCTCCAGGCTGCCTTCGCGCCTGGAACAGGAAGTCTGTCACACAAATGCTTCCTCCTCCAAGATTAGGGGAAGTTCCCAAATGCCCCAGCTAAATTTCCACTAAAACTAACCCAAAGCAACAAAGAATGGATAGAAAGAACTTGGTCATTTAATAGCCACATTAGGATCTGGAACAAGAAAAAAATACATACTCTCATCTACGGATTTGTCTTCAGACTCAGAAAATCATCCAATGGATTACCATTCTACTGCTAAGTAGACAGCATTTGCTTGCATCTTGCGGAAAGGTTATACAGCCTTGGAGATGGTGGTTAGTTTTGAGGAGTGCATGAAGCAAAGCCTCCTTCATTTAGTACTTTCATAACTTTGCCCAACAGTTCTTAGAATTCATAAATTCCAATGCCCTGGATCAACTACTCCATTGTCCCACAAGGGGCTCCAATATCCTAGACCGGGTCATTACCAGCATGGGAAATCTATGCTCCACACCTATGGCCACCCCCTCGGTCAGGTCAGACTAAGCTAATTCACCCTTAACTTCCACATCCCACCCCCCAGTAAGGAAATCTCTATAAAATATTCTCCAAAGCCAACTTCATGCTACTCAAGGCAGAAGTAGCAAACTTCATGACACCCATGCAGATGGGAACTGAAAGTTCAACTGCCGAGTCCTACACTAAAGCACTGTACGAGCACATCCACTCATGCATGAATCGTGCCATCCCAAATAGAACCAAGATGCTCTCCTCCAGAAAAATGAAGCCAATCTGGTGGCCCCCTGCCATAAACTTTACAAAAGGAAGAAACTGTTGCAGAAAATAGGAAACTCCTAGGATGCAAAAACCTCCCTTACCAGCCTAAGAAGCAGAGATTCCTCAAAATCCTCCAAAGCTAGTTACGAAAATAAAATTGCCAAAGATTCCAAAGACAACCACAAGGCATTCTATAACTATGTCAAGAATCTAAATGGCAATGCTCAGATCTGCTCTGAGCTACAACAGAATGGCATTAAATATACTGATCCCAAGGATATTGCCAATATTCTGGCAGATCGATTCAGTGCCAACTTCACCCCCCTCTCACCCCCTAAATGGCCCATCTCAATACCGGAAGATTTCCAAATTCCAGTAATAACGACCACACAGGTAAAAAATGCACTCTCCAAAGCTAAGAATACAGCATCCATTGGACCAGATGACATCCCGGGCTGTGTACTACATAAACTACAAAATGAACTGGCACCTCGCCCAAGTGTCATGTTTAATCATAGCCTCACCTCAGGATTCATGCCCACTGAGTGGCGCACAGCTACAGTTATCCTGCTCCACAAAGGGGATCCCACCTCGGATCCCAGAAACTACCACCCCAGTCTGACGAGCCTGATCTGCAAGGCCATAGTACTTCTCATTGAACTTATAAACAAAGACATTGGCAACCTTCAAACACTGGATCCCACCCAGTTTGGGTTCCTGAAGGGCCGATCTCATCTCCTGAAACTGACTGACTCCTTTGAATCAGTCTCCAGAGCTGTGGGACAAAGGTAAGGCAGTCCACACAGCCTATCTGGACCTCGCCAAGGCCTTTTACACCATCCCCCACTCTGGAATCATAGATAAATTTACTAAGCTGGGCATTAATCCCTATGTCTCTCTATGGGTTGCCAACTGGCTTACTGACAGAACCCACACTGTAAAAGTAGCCAAATCCAGCTCAAGACAAGTGACAAGTGGAGTATCTCGAGGTTCAGTCCTGGGACCACTCTTCTTTGGCATCTACTTCTCTGAAGTATAGTCCAATACTAAGTGACCCTGGCTAACCAAGTTCGCAGATGACTGCAAACTGGGAGCCATCATTGAATCTCCAAATGATGTGGATACTCTGCAAAAGGGCCTTACAGAAACAGATGTTGGGTGCCAGAGCCATGGGCTCAAGCTCAATGCCAAGAAATGTATAGTTATCCCCTTTGGGGAAAAAACATGCACCCATGAATTACCACATAGGTGGCAGTACACTAAACACAGAATGTGTGATGAGACTTGGACAGGTGGACAGTGGTCTCACCTTCGATGACCACATTGCCACAGTCAGGAAATCCTAGGTGGCACACCATCACTAAAGGCTTTTCATCCAGAAAAAAGGAGGTCATTGCCCCACTGTACTCATCCCTCAGACCCATTATAGAATACAACACCCCATTTGGTATGTACCTCTTAATTCACCTGCAACTGGAAAGGCCGCAGAAATACCTCACTAAAAGAATCCCAGGCCTAAAGCAGATGCCCTATGTGGACCACCTTAAAAAACTCCAGTTAAACTGTCGCATATATAGTCTACTCAGAGGTGATCTCTGCTTAAAATACAAGGCCATATCAAACCCAGAGCTGTTGGACATGCTACACTTAAAATCCCAATCCCTCAGAGCCACACGCCTCCAGGGATATAAACCTTATCACAATAAATCAAAACATGCTGGAGGGATAGGTTCCTGACCCAGACACTTCCCAGACACTGGAACAGACTGCCCATACAGGTCAAGCAGAGCACCTCTTTGGCCCTCTTCAAAAGAACCTTGACAATTGGATGGGAGAAAGGAAATTCACCCCGGGGATCATGTCAGTCACTGTGCTAGACAGGGGTCCAGGGAAGTAAATATTGTGGGAAGAAATAGCCAGGGAATTGTTATGGCTAGGCTTGTATAGGCCCTATGGCTGATAGCCTATTACCAACCAATATATGAACCTATAAAAGTGATGCTAATCGTAGGTTCTCTTAAAATGGCACAGATTGTCCAGGTTTGCTTTGCGGGCATGTACCATCATCATTCGGACAGGACTTTTTAGTTTAAATGTGCTTGCCATGGTAGAGTGCATCAGTGTGTGTAACCTAAATGGTACAAAGTGTAGTACTACCACTTAGTCATTGGAAAGGACTTTGATAGCAGTAAATGACCTAACCTCATTCTATAAATGGGTGGCACAGTGGTGCAGCGGTAGCAATCTCCTCACTCCAAGAGGTTCTCTGGTTCAATTCTCTGCTGGGGTGCCTTCTGTGTGGAGTCCATGTCCTCCCTGCATTTGTGTGGGTTTCCTCCGGGTGTTCCAATTTCCTCCCACAGTTCAAAGACATGCGTCTGGAGCATTTCTCCCCAGGCCTCTGCTGAAAATTGGCTTCGTTCCAAGTCAAATCTTCCCGGTAAACAAATGTTAAATAAAAAATAAATAAATGCATCCTCTGTTCTGCAGCACAGAACTTCAGTATAGCCTAGGGCCAATCTGACATGAGGCTCAACACAACATTATCTTGCCTTAAAGCTAAATGAAGCTGGAATTATAAAATGTAAAACACAGAAATCTATAAACCAAGTCTGAAAATGTGCACATTAATACAAGATAGTTTATTCCAAGTAATGCTGACAATGTCCCCATTTAAAAAAGTGGGAACAAAGTTCGTCAAATGAGAAAAATTGCTTAAGTTACACAAAAAAAAAAATCAAACAAGTTGGATAATCTGCATGTATGTAGCAGTAAAGCAGTAGGCTGCAGACAAATGGCCTTCAGGTCAAAAAGATTCTATACAAGAGCTTCTGCATTATGATGAGAAATGGAGAACTTGTTCAGGCAAACAGTCAAAAATATGGTGGGAGGACTACTAGCAATCGGCTGTCAAGGTACAACTCAAAGTGGGTTTTGTCTGGCAAAAGTGAATGGTGCCTTTACATTCAGTAAAGGTGAACCACCTCTTAGAAAAACTGATTTTAAAGCACAAAAGCAGTCAGATGCAACGAAAATTGTACTACCTACAAACAAAAAAACATTGCAGATAATTTGCTTCTCTGCCCTTCCCTCCTGACCTTCCTAGTCTTCTGTGCAACATCTTGCAAAGAAGCACTTTTATAGGCTCAGAGGCAAATACTAGGCTAGTTGCCCTGGAGGACTATTTAAAGCCTAGCCAATTTCCATTTGGTGCTTAAATTTACCTACACCATTTGATATTAGACTGGCCTTACCCATCCCATGGTCAATATTATATAGTACCTTAGTAATAACTAGAATCATGCCATAGAGGATTTTTAGGGGTCCTACACATGGGATAAAGCATTTAGAAGCTGTGTAGGGGCAGACATCTGGTAAATCTGTTTCCTATCCTTGGATCCAAGCTGTGCTTCAATATGGACATGGATGAGGTTTGTATACTCTGCAGGATAAACCTTTCCTTCTAAAGTGCACTGCTTAGGTTACAAGAAAGGTTTAGATGCCTCAAAATTAATTAGCACTGTTGTACAAGTTACACAGGTGGGTGCAGCCATATCTTAAAGGTGAACTGGACAGAACTGCTGCTTGAAATCTGAGTCCATGACAATTTAGCCTTAACAGGACTGCACAGCTACTGCTAGTCACATTTATTGGAAACTATGTACAATATATAACTGCACATTTAGACACAGGTAAATAGGCTTTAATCTGCTGTACTGAAAAAGCTTTACTACAAAAAGTACTATTCTCAGATTGTGAAAACATGAAAAATTAATCAAAACAAATAGGAAGTGCAGCAAATGCATTCATTACTTACTAGAAATGAATTGCATGCTCTCAAGTCGCAATAGTGCAGCATTACAGAAGTTGCTAATGTAGCACACAGAGAGCATGGACAAAACTGTTCAACCATCCTAATAGAAGGCTACACGAGCAAACCCCCACATGCAAAATTAAAAGGCCATCTTTGGAAAGAAAATCTAATAACTACGAGTGAAGAGAAAGTTGTAATATTTTTAAGAGTACAACTTACCTGTGTCTTAAATGTTTCATCCTTTACATCTTTTAGGTTAATGAGAACATTGTAATAGGCTCCAAACACTCCCGTTTCTAATGCTTTGGCAGCGACCTTAAACAAATAAATAGATTACATATTAGAATGTATGTTGTATAAACGCATTTCTTTCTTATACTAGGCAGTCATTCCTACTGTATGTTTAAGGCCATACAGAGATACTGATTATGTAATCACAGGAAGCCTAAGTAGTTCTTGAGGTAAAACGGATTATAAAATTAACTGCACCACCACACAGGGCAGTCAAAATACTGCACCATACAAACAAAAATCATGCCTAGTAAATACTGAAATAGTTTAATAGTACATGGAGTACCACAAAGGTTTCACCAACAGGTATGACTGCAAGCAGGGGTATAGAAAATAGGAAAGAGGGAGCTAGAATGTGCTGGAGAAAACTGGAAAAGGAACCAAAGTAATAGGAGAAAATAAGTAGAGGGAAAGGCAAGTGGGATAAAGCCAAGTGTTGACTGCAGGTTACAGATGACCTTCCTCATCAGGGAAGGATATCAAGAGTACGGCAAACAGAAAAGGATGAGAGTCCCAAGTGAAACACCTGTGCTGGTAGAATTTAGTCTACTTTAGAACAGAAGCCGCTACTGAAAAGGGGATAATTAGTTGGGAATATAAAATATTACATGACAACTATAAGAACCAAAGGTTAGAAAAGACTGGGAAGAGACTGGAAAAGCAGTTTGGAAGACATATGGCTCCTTAGCATGCAACAAAGTTCAGAAGATTTAGAATATTTGCTTGGAAGTGTTTGCACAGGTATTTTTATACCCCAGACACAAGTCAGTTTTCCTCAACTGATGGCTATAGTAGTGTGAGTGCAGGGGTAACTGGGAGCTTGTTTTAGCAAGTAGAATGAGTTGGCAGATTTGATTCCCCTACAGAGTGCTCCAGCTTTTAGGCACAGCACCTGTATTGACTAGGCAATGCCTTGATTTCTATTTGCTGCCAAAAAAGCAATTACTAGAAAATAGGATCCTAGGAAGTTAGACTATTGGCCCTGAAGCCCTTACAAGCCTAGCCAAGAACTTAGCCCATGTTCCAACAAATCCGCATCCTATGCCACTGTCAAGCAGGGACACTAGTGGAATCCCAGGGATGTATTTTGTTCCCCATCCAGTTATCCAGGCTGCACTTAAAGGGTTATAATGAGGTACTCTGCTTAGTCTATTCCACAAGAGGCAGTCTCTGGGACACAAATCTGTCCCAAGTCCTATTGATGTCACAGACTAGGTTGAGGTCACACCTGTGGGTTACTAGAGTGGAGCTAGACTTGCAGATATGCAGCAGTCCCATCAGGGCAGGGTCCAAGATTGCTTTGTATGCCAGAGATCACCTCTGAGGAGTGTAGGAGACTGAGTAGAGGGGACAGGGCTTCTAACCTGTGTAGGGTACATGTTTGAGGCCCTGGATTGTCCTGGTGAGAAACCTCTGCTGTCTCTAGCTGCTGCATGTGTTTTTGTGAGGTACATGCCGAAAGGGGCATTGTACTCAATGGGTCTTTATAAAGTAAGACTACAGGCATGTTATGGCCACCTTGTCCCTGGATGAGATACCCTTACTAATGAGGTGGGCCATGTAGAAAGCTTTCTGTACAATGGAGGCAACATGGTGATCAAAAGTCAGTTTGCTATCAAACTGGGTTCCCAAGTCCCTCAACTTATTGATAAGGCACCAAGCACACAATGTGATTTGTGGGGATGTCATTTCTCCCCTAAAGGGAGGATGCATTTTTTGGCATTCAGCTTGAGACCATGCTTCTGGCCCCAGTCATTTGGGTAAGACCCTCTTGGAGGATGTCCACATCACTAGGGGAATTGACAGCACCCAGCTTGCAGTCATCTGCAAACTTGGTCAGCCATAGCCCACTAGATGTGGCCTGCAACAAGTATATCCTCAAACAGCAGAGGCCCCAAGACCGATCCCTGGGGTACACAGCTTGTTACAGGTCTACTACTAGAGGTGGCTTCCCCTAGTTTGACTAGGTGGGTTCCAGAGAGCCAGTTTTGATACCCACCTGATAACAGATGGAAATCTATAACAACTGTATTAAACACCTTGAAAGCGATAAACTAGAAGAGGGGATCTTTAGAAAATAGAAGCAAACTAAATGGAATTTGTGGGTAACAATACATGCAAGCTAATATTCAAGAGTAGGGTTTAAGGGAAGGTAGGAACAGAGTGAATGTTGGACTGAGACTTTATAAAACATGGAAAGTGTGTATAAACAGAAAAAATATTAATATGGTTTTATATTAAGTGTGTGCCTGTGTCTAAAAAAAAAGTTAAATGCGTAGCTAGAATTACTAGTAGATGGCACTGACACGGACATGATCACATGCAGTCCTTATGTCATGCAACAATCTACAGCACTCTGAAATGCATTATGAAATTAGCATACCCTAACCATAGAAGCCTTTATGTCTAAAAATTTAAGCCATCTTAGAATGCTTACATTTTTTACAATCCAATGTTAAATATTGTAATGTTACTATTGTAATGCCGATTATACATGTATTAATGGTACAATTCCTGGGCACAAATCCTAGTGTGCAAAAGGGAAAAGTAATGGGATGTGGAAGTGCACCAATATAATAAACCAATATCAAGTAGGTTAGGGGCAGTTTATGAAAGAGGGGAGAAAGTAAAAATTACCCCCAGACTTGCTATGTAGTACATCTGCTGGACAGGACTGAAAGCATCTACTAGGAAGGTTACAACAAAAATGGAGGCATACAGGATCTGGTGGTCTAAGTAAGAAACTGAATGAAGCATTTTATGCTAGAAGGTGAATATGCCAGTTGCGATACATTGACTGTCAAGATGAGACAAACAGTAATGGAATTTGGCTTGGTTTGGAAATGCAGATTAAAAAATTGTCAAACTGTGCTGACATATCACAGTAGTCATGATTGAAGAATTTGCCCTTTACCCCCACTAGTGGGATGTCAGAATTGGTATATATAATCAGCAATGGGTGCCCCCCCATGTGGAGGGGGTAGGGGGCTTGCCCCCTGCAAAAACATGGTTTGCATTTGCAACTAAGACACTAAATTGTCAACCATAGGAGTTGAGATAATCCTATGTTAACGCCATTGTCACGGTTTCCCTAATGAGAAGCATTTGCAGCAATTAATGGGGCCAGAAATTAACCACACATGCTTAGAAGAGCTTAATTACTTCCAAATTCTTTAAGGAAGAGGAGGCAAAGGGAGATGGGGAAAGGTTTGAATTACATTTGCTGAGGGCAATGGGACAGCCATGACTGTGTGCAATAGAGGGATTGAGGATGTTTGATAAAAGTACCTGCCATAAACAAGCATCAGACTGTGAAACAATGTTACTCATTACAGCTCAAGATAAAGGGTATAAAAAAATTAAAAAAAAAAAAGAATACTTCATATGGACATAGCAGAATAAGGAAGAGGTACGGAGTAGATTTTTCTTCCTTTTGGCCAGATGCATACATTTGGGTATGCAGTAATGGGTAGGTGATGCCATTTCATTCTTTCACTCTGTATACCAAGTGAACTGGTCCCAGGATCCCTTTCATCCACAACCCAGGTACCAAAGAACAAATCTGAAACTTAGTACCATTACAGCAGGAGGATTACATCAATAAAGGAGTTTATTAGAACTAAATGCATAAATGTATCATGTTGAGCAAGTACGCAAGTCTCATCCTGGAATGAGAGGGAGTTTTTTTTCAGTTTTAAAACAAAAAATATAAAAACTATTTGCATGGGTCCACAGCTGATCAATACAAATTTATTGAATAAATATTTTTCAGACAAGTCTTTAAAGCCACAATTTATATGAATGTATAATATTAGAAGTGCTCATCTTTATACTACAATTCACTACTGCAACACTAGAGGGCAACTTTGCTTTTCCAGTTTTTAGTAATTACTTTTCTGACTATAGCAAGAACAGACCAAAGCAACAGTTGCATTTTTGGATTTCAGTAATTGGAGCAAATAAATAAAACTAAATACTATCTGACCATAGAGTTTGAATAAACTTTTTAAAAAGGGTGATGACCTCACATTCATATACCATATGCACCCAGCTATTTCAGAATCACATCTCCATTTAATTTTATTTGATTTATACATAGCTGTAATCATTAGGCGTGACAAAAGTTCTATGCAAAAATTTCCAAGTGAAATTTTCCAATATAAGGACATTATCTGTAGATTTTAATGCCAATTTGTTTTCTTCAAAGAATAATTCATTATTTTGAGAAGTAGTTCCAATAGTAATTGTCTAAATTTGTGAAATCTAACTTAATTTTATAAATGTGACAAATTTGTTTTTCACTGCATTATGGATAAGCACGCCAGTAATGATGGGAACAATTTATTATCCAGGTTAAATATATTTACCCCTGTTTGTAAAGTCTATAAATATTTGTAAAGTTAACTATCAGAAACTTAATGAATTTTGACCTTAAATTTTCAATATTGCACATCAGTACCATTTAAGAACAGATGCCAATAAATTACTTTGTTTCAATACTAGCATTTTGAAGTTCAGTTTGAGCAGTCATTTGTATATGCAATTGTAAACGGAAAATATCAAGTCCTTAATTCAAGGATTAGAATGAACTATTTAAATAGGGAATGTGATAAGTGTGTGTAATAACATTTTATCTGATTAAAATTTTTGCATAAATTGTAAGTACTATTTGTTTATTACTGGCTGTGGTATATTTGCTAATATTTATGTACATTTTTCCATTTTGAATCATAAGATTTTATCCACAATGCAAGAACTGTTACAATTGTTAAAGCAGCATACAATTGAATCAGGAAATCCTATTCCATCATTATCCCAACCTTTTCTGTGCCAAAGGAAACACTTGGTTTATTAGTATGCCAAAATTGTAAGCAGATTATCTTCAATGTTTAGTGGAGACAGTACAAAAGATTGTAAGACAATATTTTGGGGAGTATTACCATCTTAAGCATTACTCATTCTTCCATAAAGAATTTGTTCCAGTTTGTTACTAAACTTAATTTTATCCTGTTGAAAGATTGCACTACTTCTTTACTGTTGGGCATGATAGTTATACAGAGGTATTTCATTTGGATTGCCATTCCAATTGAAGTTATAAAATGTTTCTAGGAGTTTGATTTAATAATGTGCTTGCTTTATTAGGATTAAATCTTAAGCTTGAGGTAAGAAAACGGACTTTGTTACATGTTCTAATGAATTTTCTACATTTCCTATTGTTAGTAAAATATCAAAGAGTGTAGCTTTAGTTTGAAATCTTATTTGTATACCATTAATGTTCTTACTGGATCTAATATTAAAGGGTTCTATAGCCAATGCAAAAAGTAAAGGTAACTGACAGCCTTGTTTTGGGCCTTGTGATTTAAAGAAATTAGAAAATAACCTGTTTTAAACACAAGAGTTATTGTATAACTTAGAAATTCATGCAATTAGCTCAGGTGAGAAATCAGTGTTTTAAAATGTGTACAACTAGAGTCAAAAGCTTTATCTAAATACAGACTAATGACAAACTAATTTTTATTTTCATAATCTATTAATGTATGTACCATCCCATATTTATTATTTTAGGTACAAGTAAATGAATTCTTAGCTTAAATGGACATTAACATCTTTGGGTTTATATAATGAATATTTTGAAGGATCCTTATCTGGTTTTAAAATGGGTGATATAATGAAGTATTTCCATGATGGGAGGACTTCAGCAGTTAAGACCTTATTTAATATTCTAACTATCTGGTAGTACTTTATATAGTTCTGGTACACGTCCATTTAAGCCCAGTACCTTATTTAAACTTTTCTATTTCATCTTTTATTTCTGTTAAACTGAACAATCTATCTTATTTGTTCACTTAGAAAAGTTTCAACTGTATCTAGATTTGTATTTATATTTTCACAAAATATTTTAAAGCCCTCAAGAAAACCCTTAATATCTGCTCTTATTGTGTTAAAAATTATTTGATATGATTTATTCATTTTCTTAATCCAAGAGGGAGTTTAAGCAAGCTTAAAGGGTTTACTGAATATGCCTGAAGTTTGTTTTTCCAGTTTTATTGAAACTTGATTTAGAATTTCAATACATTTTGTATTCAAGTTCAGACCAACTAGCCATTACTGAATCCCACAGGACCATCTGAACTATCCAGATTTTTGCCTCATTTTTGGTCTATTCCTCAAAATTTGAGGTCTGAATTTTTGTAGCCAATCATTGAGGACTGAATTCACTATATAATGGCAGGCATTCAAGTTTGACTTAATATCCTTCAAAAAATGCATAGTAGCACAAAATGTTTTATTTTATAATAGCAATATTTAAAATGTATCCCTATTTTTGGGGGCTTTGTCCCCCATTATTTTTGGCTTTGTCCAGATTTTTGTGCCAAGAGGTTGAGAGCTATGCACAAGCCAATGTCAGTTACTTCACCATTCATGTTTATTTGTAGGAAATTTTTTCTGACATACCAATCCTTGAATCCTTTTATTTTAATAATGCATGCTTGCAGCTTCCTGTGATGTATTAGATTGCGAGTTTTTAAAATATTAAAAAATTACAGCATTGTGATCCAGTAATGGGCATGTGAAAACAGACATTTCATCAATATTTCTGTTCCCTCTCTATATGAATAATGTGGTAAATTAAAGAGTGTTTTCCTTAGCTCATATACATCCTTTAAATTCATTAGATTTACAAAATTTGTTAAGTGTTTGGCTGAAGAGGTTATTCTCTGCTTTCTATCTGCAGTGGAATCTTTGTATGAAAATCACCAGCCATTATGACTTCCTTTCATGTAAAAGGCATTATGACTTCCTTTCATGTAAAAGGCAATAGTAGCCAAGTCATTTTTTGCATCTTTAGCTCCAACCCCAGGAATCCAATAAGAGTTCACCAATTGATACAGTTTTCTATTCCACTCAGTTATACAGTTTTCTATTCCAGTTATAACAATGCTTAAACATACCATTTTTTTTTATCAACATAGATATCTTAACTTTAGGAATTACTGGTGAGTTCTTCTATAACACGAGGGTGTCTGTTCAAAAGCCATAATCTGATGAAACTATTCTTTAATGAAAGTTTACTTACATCTTCAAGTAAATGCGTTCCTGTAAAAATACTATTGGAGCTTTACGCAACTGCAAGCATTTGAACAGACCCCTCCCCCCCTTACTGAATTATTCAATCCATTAATATTAATAGACAGTGATCAGGATCAGGCATTTATACAAGAGAAAAAAAAAGTAAGATGAAATTGCATACATGTAAAGAAATTATATACTTTAACAATATGAAATCTTCAAGTTACCCAATGACATAACCCTAGAACATTCCACCATGGAAGAACAATCCTAGTTTGTTGAAAAAGAAACTACCTCTCAAAACTTTCCATTACACTAACAAAGCTTAGCTCATGTTTGATTCATATTAATGTGCCTCATTGTTTAGTATGCATCATCTTAAGCCAGTAAAGTATTATGAACATGTTAAACAGGTGTTTAAAATTATTATAAGTTGACCAAACTGAATATCTCTACATTCATCTTTCCCTGTGCCCACATTATCTCACTGGTCTACTATAGGGAGGAAGTCTGTTAATTTCATATTTAGTTTACAGGTCAGATTTTATCTTTCTATTTTTATTTACTGTGTAAAGTTGTACATAGAATCATAAGTTCAAAACTTAGTACCAGGCTAACTGTCCTAGTGGGCCATTACAAGCACAGCCAATTACCCCATTGGAGAATCAAACCCTGCTCTTTGTGCCTATAAAGCAAACACCTTGACCACTATAAAAGTGCTATAATGCCAACGCTGGACATCCAGTCCTCATTTACAGTCATACCTAATTTCAAAGGCATTGAATGTATACGTAGATGTCTGGGAGTATGCC
Source organism: Protopterus annectens (assembly GCF_019279795.1). Classification (NCBI taxonomy): domain Eukaryota; kingdom Metazoa; phylum Chordata; order Ceratodontiformes; family Protopteridae; genus Protopterus; species Protopterus annectens. The sequence continues at coordinate 27,660,815 of NC_056728.1, read as the reverse complement.
TCAATCTTTGCTTCAAATTTATGTTTTTTGTATCTGCTTCTAGAGGTTGTGCTTAAGAATAACATCTTTGCCTTTAATGTGGTGATCTATATACAGAAAGATGGCATGCTATGGGCACTGTGCCAATACAAACGCCAACTTAATGGCCGATTGGGAGCAACAAATTCTTTGAATTGGCTAGCTTTAAACAGGTTATCTTTTATGTCCGCTTTGTAGATGACCTTTTCCTTGTATGGACAGGTGATGAAAAGGAATTGGATACATTTCATAATGAGATGAATACACTTTCTTCATACCTTAGATTTACAATAAATAAATCATTGACTTCTGTACCCTATCTTGATGTACATAGCAAGATTAACTAATGGCTTATTGAATACGGGTGTTCATAGAAAACCCTCCTGCAGGAATGCACTGCTACATAGCAACAGCATGCATCCTAGTTTCGTCTTTATGTAGTTAAAGGACAGGTCATGTGAGCATCACGTCTCACTCCTAGTGATGAAGCATTTCAGGGTGAATTACTTGATCTACTGGAGAGGCTATTGAATAGATCCTATAGTTTGACAGAGGTTTTACAAGGTTTTGAGGGGGTAGATGTATTGAGACAGGAGAGATCCTCACCCTATTTTATGGAGTATTACAAAGGATAATTCTGGTATTGTACCTTCACATCCAATGGAAACTAAAATAGTTCTTTATTATACACAGGACAAAATATCAAGGATATATTCTCTAAATAGTGGGGTATTCTTACTGTGGACCCACAGAGACTTAGAGGGAGTTGGACCCCATTTTGATTTTAAGAATAGGATGAACTTACATGGACTTTTATGCTATCCCATAGATACTACTACCCCTATAGTCCAGTCCACACACTGCTGTACAGTACCATGTAATTGCAATTTTTGCAATTATATAGGACACTAGTGCCTGTTTCACACACCCTATTAGTGAACATTTTGACTTTAAAGTGAGAACAACTTGTGATTCTAAACATGTTGTCTACTTAGCTAGGTGTATTGTCATGTTCAGCATATACTTAGCTAGGTGTATTGTCATGTTCAGCATATTAGGTTAGTAAAACTGACAGGAGATTAAAAGAAAGAATGAGGGAACATCTTTATATTAGTGTTAAATCTTATAAAAAAGCTCTGTCCAAACATGCCAATGAGACACAAGACCAACACATGTTTAAATTTATGGTCATGGAAGTTCATACACGAGTCAAAGGGGTGGTGATGTTAGAAATTATACAGAGCAGTGTGAAGTTAAATGGATCATAAGGTTACGGGCTGATCAGGAACCAGGTCTTAATGATAAAGTTCCTATGAGACTCATGTTGAAAGGGAGGAAATTAAAAGTCTAGGTATTCCAAGTTTTTATTTTTATGTATTCTCATATACTCCATCACTACTTTTATGAGTTATGAAGATGAATAAAAATGAGTATATAAAAATGAATGATTTTTATAGCAATGTATATTGATTATTTTGGTAGGACTTTATATTTGTTACGGAATAAAATGAAATAGTTAATTAGTTGCCTACAGGAAATGTCACTTATGAATTCATATACATGTGGAACTTTAAAGTACATTTGTATTTGTCTGAAAGCCCATGAGGGTGAAAGTGCTTGCCAACTTTTTTATTCTTCATTCATTAAACTACCTGGAGTTTTAACCTGCATCTAATTTGTTGATTTACTTGCTGACAATTTGTGCATGTGGAACATTTTATTCAGCCTTGGCGTGCTCCTGTGTACCGCATGTACATTAACAATAACCACTATACCAACCTCCCACCCTTGTAGACATTTATATTCTTTAACTATATACATATTAAACTTATCTGACTTTTCTATTTCTGTTTGTATACTATTACTACATTCCTAGTAGTTATAATTTAGCTATAAACCTAGGAGTGCGAGTACATACATCCATACACACACATCATATTTATATATATTTATATATATATATATATATATATATATATATATATATATATATATATATATATATATATATATATATATATATATTTATATATATTTATATATATTTATATATATTTAGCGAAAAGAACTTTAAAAGGGGACCTAGCAACCTTTTAAAGTAGGGAAAAAATAGAGCACTTGTTCCAAGTATTCAAGCTCTTAATAGAATTCATAACCATGACATACATTGATTCTCATTTGTCCTTCACTTTTTTTCTTTTACTGTTACTTTCATTACCATCTCCTGTAGTATTTCTCTTCAAAGAAGTTGAGATTCCAGGCCATTTTTTCTGTTTTAATAAGATTTTTCACTGTATAAAATCCATTGCATCTTCCAAGGTGTTAAAAATAGTCTGGATTCTGCTTCAATATTGTTTTTCTTTAAAGGTTTTAATGAGAGGCACACAATTTTCTTCACCACTAATGTAAAATAGTAATTTCCAAATCTTATGGCATTTCCTTCAATTTTAAATGGGATAATTAGTCCATGCAGCTTTTAAGACTAAATCCTTATTTTGACTTGGAAAAAAATACTGAACCTTGGTGAAAGTTAAAAGGTGATTTATGTGCCCTTTCAATGCCAAAGGAAAAGGTTTCAGGCAATTTCAAAGTTTTAGGCAGCCAGGTATTAATTGAATCATACTCTTCTTTTTCAGGGATGTAAATCCTGATATTATTCCTTCCAGATCTGTTCTAAGTCATCTGTTTTATCCCAGAATAAGTTGTTGTTTTGTTTCAAATGAAATTCAGTGTTACTCATTTTCAAGTCATCTTCCATCAAAATCAGACATTGCCTCTAATACTTGATTTGTAAGGATTGTTTAATAGATTCACTCAGCACAACTTGTTTTTTTACATCCTCTTGAAATTGACCATTTTGCTTTCGTATTTTTTTTATTTACCTTTACAGATAATTCACCGATGTTACTTAGTATAGCCTAGGTCTTTTAATACTGTCCTGTACACTGGGCTTAACGAGTCTCATTTTGAGACCATTGGTTCTTTCTAGTTTTCTTGACAGGAAAAAGAAATTAGAGCGGTTTGAAATAAATCTTTCAGCAGATGCTCAACTATAAAGCCATCCTGGCTACGTCCCTATAAAGACATTTCCAATGACATATAACCATCTTTTTCTGCAATGTTTGCTGCATGACTTTACAACCTGTGCAAGGCAATCATACTTTGGGACCATTGCTGGAGTCGGTCAATTTTGGTGCTTATTTTTCAGAACATGCATTTCTGGAACAGTTTTGGGATTAATGTACTTGGGACAGTACAGGAGGGTGTATGCAAGGCTAGTAGTAATAATGACCAATCCATTTAGTGGGGGTTAAGACTTTACATATTTACAAAGATGATTTGCTCTTGAGCCTGCAAATCCTGCTGCTTAGAGTAGGATATTGAGCTATGGCGTTTGTTTGGGGGGGGGGGGGGCTTGCTGCAGTGTATTACCCTTTGCCCTGGAAGCAGAAATAGCTGTATGCATCCAAGATGTTCCATCAATTTTTCTCCCATCCCAAAGGGTGAACATTTTGTAATTTGTCCAAGTCTTCCTAGTGAAAAGGTGGTTCCATTTAGAAGGAGCAAGTAAAAACTTTGCTGCAGAAAAAAGTCCAAAGGAGCGAATGTCAGAATCCTAATTCTCCTGTCTCAGGAAAATGTTATTTGTAACTGGTTTCCAAGAGTGGGACAGAATCTGCTGTTCAGCATCTTTAAGGCAAATGTGAAGAACAGAAGTATGGACACAGCTGTTACCGATAGACAGCTGGTTTTCTGTTGGGAGATACAGTGGTATTGCAGCTGTAGGGAGGTTGAGTTGGAATATCCACAAGTAGAATTTAGAGGTTTGAATCTTGTTAGTATTCTAGGCTGGGTAGAGGGAAAATTGTTAAGAGCCTTTTCAAGTCTGGGAAAAAGGATAAGAAGGCAGAGCTTTCCCAACATCTTAAGTGGTTGGAGATGGAGGCCAGCTCTCAGCAGAGTCCAGATTTTTGAAACAAGTCAGAGTTTCAAATGACAGGATTAATAGCGGATCAAAGCTACAGTTACAGGTACCTTGAAAAATATGATAATGGATAATTGAGGATTTAGTTTTATGTTATGTACAGAAAGACCTAGCGGACATTTTTTGATCACATTAAAATTACTCATAAGCCATTTGTAGTGAACCAAGAAACCCTTTAGCAGATGTGTTTGAAAAACTGCACAAGTGAGATCATTTATATGCAGACTGTTGATATCTGCATAAAGGGTGATGTTACTTGCTGGGATGCAGGTAATATCACAGAAAAATATGGGGGCCAATATATAATCCTCCTCAAGGGCTCCTGCAGAGAATCTGTGTGCTTGTATGGATATCCTTTCTGTACTATGAATGTAGTGTTAAATCGGGTAGTTTTTGATACCAGTGGACTGGGTTGTCAACTCATCTGGTGATATTAAACTTGTGTATTAATTTATATGGTCACCACTTTCAAAGGCCTGCATAGATCTACAACTTCTGTCAGGCAGCCTTCAATTGAGGATAAATTCTTACCCGGTGCCATGTATATGGTGGTCAAGGTATTGTCAAGCATGGAAACAATGTTGAGGATTGATTAGTAACATCTATTTACCAAGATGTTTGTACAGTTCACATAAAGGAGTTCTTCAAAAGGTGTTTTTGATAGGCTAGAAGTGCCAAGTAAGAGGTTGTTGTGGACCATTTTGCCTAGCCAATTTCCCCTAGCAAAGTTCAAACCCTGTAATTGTCAGAGGTAACACTAACCATTATGCCAACCATCAAACCCTATATAAAAGGACTTTTACTCTTCAGTAGGTGCCTTGGGATCTTTTACAACCAAATGAGCTACCAAGCAACTCTAGCAGATAGGACCTTAGCTTATATTTGCTTTAATAAGAGTGGTTGAACAGAATGGAGATAGTCAACCTATCAATCACCACAGGAACAGAATGACGTCTGTGTAGCAACAAGTGGGATTGTGATGGGGAGGCAAGAACCGAACAGGTAAAACCATTAGGTGGTTACATTCAACTCTAATACATACTGGGACTGAAGAAGAAAGTAAAGCATAGGTAATGTGACAAAGGTCTCCTGTCAAATTACAGCATTTCACCCCCCCCCCCAAAATCAGGGTAGCCATCACACAAGCAGCCACTGGGAAATTTTTCCTTTATGGCACTAAGCCAACCCATGACAGACATGCAGACAAACGAGGACCCTGAAAACCCCTCCTCTTGTACATGTGCACATTTTAGAGACAATTCACACTAGAGGCTTGACAGATGCCATGCTCGTCCCCGCTTTATAGCACTAGATGCCATTTACCCAGAGTTTAGGTGTCATCTGTGCAGTGGATAAGACCACATTCCTTCCATCCAAGGTGGGTTAGCCACCATCATATCCTCTCCAACTCTCTACTTGATAAAACTCCAGCACCTGGGCCACTAACTGAGCCCAAGTCATCTAGGTCACAGAGCTTTATTCTTGTGCACCATTACAGAATATGGCAATATAACCAGAGATTGATCTTGTAAGCTTCAGGAGTCAGGCAAGGACAATGAATTTCACAGTGGAAGCTTAAAGTTACAAATGAAAAAGGGAGGGGGATTGAATTAGGAAAGTAGACAATGTTGCATAGAAATATCTTAGAAAAGCAGACAATGTTGCTGAATGTTGCATAGAAATATCTTTAAAACAGAGCAATTAGACGTGACAGATGAATAGTTTTGGGCCCGGCAGTACTACGAAATAATATCAGGATTCACAGCAATAGGGCAACACACAGAAGTACCACAGAAGTCACAGGAAAATAAAGTTGAATTTAAGTTGAATTTAATGAAGCGCTTTTCGTCTGTGGTGTACACAGACTTCCTCAGACAAAAAGTATTACAAACTACATTTAACTGAACAGCAGCTTAAATATCCAGCAGTATTAAGTCAAAGGTTCAATTAACCAATCAGGCACACCTTGAACCATGAATAAAAATTTAAAGTTAAAACGCAAGCTCACAGGACTTGAGTTCAATCACTCACATTATATTAAAATTAAACTAGACAATCATAAAATCAGCCAGTTGTTTGCCTATCATCCAAATAGACACTAGCCACTACCTGATGTAAACAAGTACCAAACACAAAACAGTTAGAGTGTGTTACAAACTCATAAAGGCAAAAAGACTATCTAACCAGGTTCTTGAGTTTAAGAAGGCTGCTAATAGAGCAGCCTTCATTGAGACCTGGTAGAGCATAGGCATTTAATCTAATTTGCCGCATAATTCAGACGCTTCTAATAATAGGTGTACAGGGCTCCTCTAATAGTGTCATGCATTTGTTCTATAACCATAAACTTAAAATGGTGGTCTTTATGCTGGATGATATGTTTAGCAAGAGCATTTTCATCTTTCGCTTTGTTAATTGCATATTGATGTTCGTAGATCCGATCTTTAAATCTACGCTCTGTTTTACCTACATAAAAACCTGTGCATTTTTGGCATAATGCCACATAGACCACCATTTTAGAGTTACAAGTGCATCTGCATCTAATGTCGTATCTAATATTATCAATGTCAAATCGGTTTGATTCAAGAATGTGACGACATTGATTGCAGTTTTGACATTTGAACATCCCAGAGTACGGGTACTCTGCTCAGGTTGTTCCAACAACATTTTCATATTTTTACCCCTTCTATATGTAACCTCAGGTTTAACTCCCAGTTTGTTCAAAATTGCAAGGTTGGAACGGAACAAGTTCCAGTTCTTAGTAATGATGTCCATAACAGACCTACTACTTGGACAATATGTAAGAATTAATCTAGTGTTATTATTATGTATAGGAGTAGTTCCACCTATACATTCTAACCTAGACCGCCAACCCGGAAGAACTGATGTTCAGTATAGGTTTGTAAAACCCACTGGATCTTTTGTTAGTCACCTCATTGACTAAGTTGTCTAATAAGTTAAGCGGATAGCCTCTATGAAGGAACATATTCTTAAGTAAGTCACATTCCTAAGAAAGTCATCGCCCAGGCTCACCATCTGGGCTGCTGCACGAGCTGACCCTTAGCCACAGACCTTTTTGGTAGCTAGGATGGCAGCTACTAAAATGAAGAAAAGAATTAGAGTAGGTAGGCTTTCTATATATGCTGGCCACATATTTATTCAAGATGTCATTTTTCGCCAACCATATGTCTAAATAGGCTATTGCCTCAGTGTTGAAGGAAGAGGTAAAACTAAAAGTCAGTGGAGTTAAATAAACTTAAGAATAACAGTCTATCAGCTTCTTCACCCTCTATTAAAATAAAGATGTCATCCAGGTAACGGTGTAGTACTTGATCTTAGACACTACTACCGACTCATTGTTTAATATGTTCTCCCTTTCCCAGTATGACATCACTATGTTGGCTGCTGGCTCAAGGGGACCCCATAGCCACCCCAGTTTTTGTAGATAGAAATTCTCTCCTAATAAAAATAGTTGTTATAAAGGATCAAGTCCAACAGTTCAATCACAAGGGATATTTCATGGGCGGCACCCTTACTCTTAAGGAAGAAGGCCACCCAGTCCAAAGCTATCTGCAAGGTATACAAGTGTATAAACCTTGACATCTATTGTCAGGAAATTGTACTCTCTGAATGGAATGTTGTTTAACTTATCAAGAAAAGACCAAGAGTCTTTACAGATTTGCTCTTCATCCTCAAGGTACTTCTGCAGGATAGTATCAACCAGCTTGGCACAAGGATATGTAGAGCCACCATCAACGAGTGGGCGCATAGGTGGATTAACAAGGTCCTTGTGGATCTTGGGTATACCAAAGATACAAGGGTACCTGGGAAATAATGTGGTAAGGTATTTGTGTTGACCTTGGTTAAGTCTACCCTCAAAAACATTTCGTCCAAGGAGCTCTTAATTTTATGATATGCGTGGTTTACCTCAGACCTTGAACTAATCATATACGCATCATTAGACAATAGGCCCAACATCCTGTCAAAGTAGTCTAATTGATCAAAGACTACAACCCCACCACCTTTATCGGGTTTACAGATTCTTAAGGAATGTAACTTAACATATTCCAACAGGGTCATTTCAGACTTTCCTAAATCGTTGGTACATTTACTTAAATGCAAATTACTATGTCTTAAATCAAGTTCACAAGTGGATTCAAACGCTTGTACTAATGGGTGCAGAGGTGGGTTAAACATGCTAGGGACAAACATATCAGATGGAGTATCATGACTGAAATCACGAGTTTCAAACAGCAGGTTAAAGTTCAATTTACGAGCAAACATCTTAATATCGATGATGGTGTTCACTAAATCGAACTTCTGTTGAGGTACATAGGTGTATCCCTTAGATAAAAGGTCGGCCAGTTCATCAGGGATCAGCACGTTGGAGTAATTAAAGATATTAAAATCTCCAAGCTGATTGGTAGAAATAACTGGGCCCATACGCTGGTTAATGGGGGGAACCACAGTATCAGTCTCTACATCCTGCAGGTTATCAGTAATAGGCAAAGGTGAAACCACACAAGGAACCTCTTTTACCACACAAGCCGAGGCTTCAGTAAGGCCAGGAGGCAGAGGTAGAGCCAGGTGATAGGTACTCCTGGTATCTACTGCCTCTGAAAAAACTGTTTCTGTTGCTTCCCCTTAACAGATTGCTGCAAGTTGTTCCTTTGCTTAGGGATGGCACCCTGTTTGTTGGTGGAAAAGTGTACCTGTTACTGACCCATTGCCGTAGTGTGAGGACCCTGCTGTTGTTTACGGTTCATAAGTCTCTCACTCCTTCTGACCCCTTGATCAACAGGGGTATCCCCAAATGTATCAAGGTCCCTGATGTTATCCGATGCTGACTCACCTCTACAGTTTGTGGTGGGAGGATCCCCACTACTACCATTAGGATTCCAAGCTTGTGATGGCGCAGGGGGTGGATAAGCCACCCCTAACTGGTATGCTTTTAAATCGCGCTCAAGTTTCTTGATTTTGTTGAATTTTAGACAGGTACTGGTCGATGCTGGTAAAACATCTATTATAATCATATTTGTACCTGCTAAATTCTACATGGGTTTTAATCGAGTTATCCAACACTGTAATTTCATCATTTAACTGTGTCACCCATGCAGAGTAATGCTTGATCATAAGCTTTAAGAGGTCCTGGCCTTGTTGGTCAAATAAATTAATCAATTCCTTATGGAATTCTGAATTCAACACCAACCCTGTCGGGTATTGAAACTGCCTTAAGTCCTTAGGAATGACATTGCAAGCTATACATTCATTAAAATATGAAATTTCAAGTTTCAGTTTAAGTTTCAATAAGAGTTTATCAAAAGTTTTAGTTTGTCTGCTAAATCATTACTGTTTACCTCATGGCCATCAGTAGAGTTGTCGTGCATCCTACGGGTTGCTTTATCGCCATATCCTGTAAACACGAAATCCTCGGATAACCAATTGCCCAAAACTGGGGCCCCATCAAGAAGACCACTTGGAAGAGTCCGACTGGCATCTGCTATACATTCGGTAGGCTCAACCTGACTCTGTAAACGGCTAGAAAACCCGGTTAATAGTGGCTCTGTCCTAGCTAAACTTTCGTTTAGTATAGGTGGATTTACTGTTCGTACTACTTGCACTGAATTAGAAGTAATTGCCGGTTGCACTGTATCAGGTGTAGTTACCGAGCCAGCCTAATGCTGGATGCCGCTGGTGTCCCCTGCTCTTTGTGCCCGGCAGTACTACTAAATAATATCAGGATTCACAGCAATAGGGCAACACACAGAAGTACCACAGAAGTCACAGGAAAATAAAGTTGAATTTAAGTTGAATTTAATGAAGCGCCGCCTGTGGTGTACACAGACTTCCTCAGACAAAAAGTATTACAAACTACATTTAACTGAACAGCAGCTTAAATATCCAGCAGTATTAAGTCAAAGGTTCAATTAACCAATCAGGCACACCTTGAACCATGAATAAAAATTTAAAGTTAAAACGCTAAGCTCACAGGACTTGAGTTCAATCACTCACATTATATTAAAATTAAACTAGACAATCATAAAATCAGCCAGTTGTTTGCCTATCATCCAAATAGACACTAGCCACTACCTGATGTAAACAAGTACCAAACACAAAACAGTTAGAGTGTGTTACAAACTCATAAAGGCAAAAAGACTATCTAACCAGGTTCTTGAGTTTAAGAAGGCTGCTAATAGAGCAGCCTTCATTGAGACCTGGTAGAGCATAGGCATTTAATCTAATTTGCCATCGCAATTCAGACGCCTCTAATAATAGGTGTACAGGGGCTCCTCTAATAGTGTCATGCATTTGTTCTATAACCATAAACTTAAAATGGTGGTCTTTATGCTGGATGATATGTTTAGCAAGAGCATTTTCATCTTTCGCTTTGTTAATTGCATATTGATGTTCGTAGATCCGATCTTTAAATCTACGCTCTGTTTTACCTACATAAAACCTGTGCATTTTTGGCATAATGCCACATAGACCACCATTTTAGAGTTACAAGTGCATCTGCATCTAATGTCGATCTAATATTATCAATGTCAAATCGGTTTGATTCAAGAATGTGACGACATTGATTGCAGTTTTGACATTTGAACATCCCAGGAGTACGGTACTCTGCCGCTCAGGTTGTTCCAACAACATTTTCATATTTTTACCCCTTCTATATGTAACCTCAGGTTTAACTCCCAGTTTGTTCAAAATTACAAGGTTGGAACGGAACAAGTTCCAGTTCTTAGTAATGATGTCCATAACAGACCTACTACTTGGACAATATGTAAGAATTAATCTAGTGTTATTATTATGTATAGGAGTAGTTCCACCTATACATTCTAACCTAGACTCGCCAACCCGAAGAACTGATGTTCAGTATAGGTTTGTAAAACCCACTGGATCTTTTGTTAGTCACCTCATTGACTAAGTTGTCTAATAAGTTAAGCGGATAGCCTCTATGAAGGAACATATTCTTAAGTAAGTCACATTCCCTAAGAAAGTCATCGCCCAGGCTCACCATCTGGGCTGCTGCTCGTCGAGCTGACCCTTAGCCACAGACCTTTTTGGTAGCTAGGATGGCAGCTACTAAAATGAAGAAAAGAATTAGAGTAGGTAGGCTTTCTATATATGCTGGCCACATATTTATTCAAGATGTCATTTTTCAACCATATGTCTAAATAGGCTATTGCCTCAGTGTTGAAGGAAGAGGTAAAACTAAAAAGTCAGTGGAGTTAAGTAAATTTAATAATAACAGGCTATCAGCTTCTTCACCCTCTAATAAAATAAAGATGTCATCCAGGTAACGGTGTAGTACTTGATCTTAGACACTACTACCGACTCATTGTTTAATATGTTCTCCCTTTCCCAGTATGACATCACTATGTTGGCCAAGCTGGCTCATAAGGGGACCCCATAGCCACCCCAGTTTTTGTAGATAGAAATTCTCTCCTAATAAAAATAGTTGTTATAAAGGATCAAGTCCAACAGTTCAATCACAAGGGATATTTCATGGGCGGGCACCCTTACTCTTAAGGAAGAAGGCCACCCAGTCCAAAGCTATCTGCAAAGGTATACAAGTGTATAAATCCTTGAAATCTATTGTCAGGAAATTGTACTCTCTGAATGGAATGTTGTTTAACTTATCAAGAAAAGACCAAGAGTCTTTACAGATTTGCTCTTCATCCTCAAGGTACTTCTGCAGGATAGTATCAACCAGCTTGGCACAAGGATATGAGAGCCGCTACCATCAACGAGTGGGCGCATAGGTGGATTAACAAGGTCCTTGTGGATCTTGGGTATACCAAAGATACAAGGGTACCTGGGAAATAATGTGGTAAGGTATTTGTGTTGACCTTGGTTAAGTCTACCCTCAAAAACATTTCGTCCAAGGAGCTCTTAATTTTATGATATGCGTGGTTTACCTCAGACCTTGAACTAATCATATACGCATCATTAGACAATAGGCCCAACATCCTGTCAAAGTAGTCTAATTGATCAAAGACTACAACCCCACCACCTTTATCGGGTTTACAGATTCTTAAGGAATGTAACTTAACATATTCCAACAGGGTCATTTCAGACTTCCCTAAATCGTTGGTACATTTACTTAAATGCAAATTACTATGTCTTAAATCAAGTTCACAAGTGGATTCAAACGCTTGTACTAATGGGTGCAGAGGTGGGTTAAACATGCTAGGGACAAACATATCAGATGGAGTATCATGACTGAAATCACGAGTTTCAAACAGCAGGTTAAAGTTCAATTTACGAGCAAACATCTTAATATCGATGATGGTGTTCACTAAATCGAACTTCTGTTGAGGTACATAGGTGTATCCCTTAGATAAAAGGTCGGCCAGTTCATCAGGGATCAGCACGTTGGAGTAATTAAAGATATTAAAATCTCCAAGCTGATTGGTAGAAATAACTGGGCCCATACGTTGGTTAATGGGGGGAACCACAGTATCAGTCTCTACATCCTGCAGGTTATCAGTAATAGGCAAAGGTGAAACCACACAAGGAACCTCTTTTACCACACAAGCCGAGGCTTCAGTAAGGCCAGGAGGCAGAGGTAGAGCCAGGTGATAGGTACTCCTGGTATCTACTGCCTCTGAAAAAACTGTTTCTGTTGCTTCCCCTTAACAGATTGCTGCAAGTTGTTCCTTTGCTTAGGGATGGCACCCTGTTTGTTGGTGGAAAAGTGTACCTGTTACTGACCCATTGCCGTAGTGTGAGGACCCTGCTGTTTACGGTTCATAAGTCCCTCACTCCTTCTGACCCCTTGATCAACAGGGGTATCCCCAAATGTATCAAGGTCCCTGATGTTATCCGATGCTGACTCACCTCTACAGTTTGTGGTGGGAGGATCCCCACTACTACCATTAGGATTCCAAGCTTGTGATGATGGGGGTGGATAAGCCACCCCTAACTGGTATGCTTTTAAATCGCGCTCAAGTTTCTTGATTTTGTTGAATTTTAGACAGGTACTGGTCGATGCTGGTAAAACATCTATTATAATCATATTTGTACCTGCTAAATTCTACATGGGTTTCAATTGAGTTATCCAACACTGTAATTTCATCATTTAACTGTGTCACCCATGCAGAGTAATGCTTGATCATAAGCTTTAAGAGGTCCTGGCCTTGTTGGTCAAATAAATTAATCAATTCCTTATGGAATTCTGAATTCAACACCAACCCTGTCGGGTATTGAAAATGCCTTAAGCCTTTAGGAATGACATTGCAAGCTATACATTCATTAAAATATGAAATTTCAAGTTTCAGTTTAAGTTTCAATAAGAGTTTATCAAAAGTTTTAGTTTGTCTGCTAAATCATTACTGTTTACCTCATGGCCATCAGTAGAGTTGTCGTGCATCCTACGGGTTGCTTTATCGCCATATCCTGTAAACACGAAATCCTCGGATAACCAATTGCCCAAAACTGGGGCCCCATCAAGAAGACCACTTGGAAGAGTCCGACTGGCATCTGCTATACATTCGGTAGGCTCAACCTGACTCTGTAAACGGCTAGGAAAACCTCCGGTTAATAGTGGCTCTGTCCTAGCTAAACTTTCGTTTAGTATAGGTGGATTTACTGTTCGTGCTACTTGCACTGAATTAGAAGTAATTGCCGGTTGCACTGTATCAGGTGTAGTTACCGGAGCCAGCCTAATGCTGGATGCCGTTGGTGATTTAGACGTAGTGGCCAAACCTGGCCGTAGCAAAGGGTTTAAAAACTCATGCTACTCCGGCAGTACTACCACAGGCAGGCCAGCCAAAGGGGGCCCGGTAGTACCGCAGGCCAGCCAAGGGGGGCCCAGCAGCCAAACAGCAATGTGCAAGTACAATAACCCAAACTTCAGAGGGAGGCAGATATTTGCAGTAAACATTTTACTCGTGCACAAATGGTATGAACTGCGTCATGAGAAAAGTTACTGGGAACAAAAGACTTTTTAAATTAACACAAAAACAGTTCAGTAGCCATGCAGAGGAGATAAAGAAATGTTACTTGGCACAGAGGCAAATAGTAAACAAGCTTTCTGATGCAGGCACCAAGGAAAATACAAGGCAATAGCCTAGAGCATAGTACAGTACTGAAAGGTAGCCTTCAGTATCAAAATGCATAATGAAGATTCCAGCTGCCCAAAGTGAGTGACCAAGTTAAAATGAAAAAGCAGGTGTATGCAGCAGGACACAAGCTGAAATAAATATTGAAATAGTATCCAGCAAGACAAGCTATGCCCTTTATGAAAGTCTGAATTTGGACATTGGTAATGAGAAAGGAATGGGTGAAACAGGTGTATGGGAGGAATGTATACAGAGAAGTATAAAGTAATGAATGCTGTCCTAGATATGGATAGTGTGTATACAGTGGTTACTGAAACATGCATTTAAAACTTAACTACTGTTCATGCAGGATTTTTTCTGCAAGCTTATTTTGACAAGTTAGGCAAAAACTGTATCGTCTCCAATTCAGAAAGGTAAGCATCTTGTTATTACATTTTAAGGACTATATGTAATTTGGAATGCAGACAGCATCAAGACCAAACTTTAGGCTGCACATTCTTAATGTTAGAAAAGATACCTTTGCTTTTTTTTTTGTTAATCAAATACTGCAAACAAAATAAAGATAGCCATGCTAGTTTAAATGTGAAAACAGCTTATTCTAAAATATTGAATTAATACAGAATCAGAGAAATTTGGTTAGAGCAATTACTGAATGATAAAATGAGTAACAGCAGACACCAAACATAACAAAATTGGAGAATCATACAATGAAAAGGCAGGGTTTGAAAGGTCGAATGACTTGATGCAAGACCAGACTGGCCAGAATAAGGTCTATACCATAACTCACCTTACCCTATTAGTTTCTTTAAATAGAAGCCTGATTATAATGATGTTAAAGAATACAACTGCAACAGCTGGCAAAGATCATATTGTAACTCTTTCCTCCAAAATATAGGATCAGCTGGAGACAACCCCCCCCCCATTATGTTCTACAGTTAAACAGTAGCAGCAATAAAGTCTTGAACTCAGGGAGAACAATTAAACCGGTGAAGTAGATAAATCACTTTAGCAAGACTTATGAGCATCAACGACCATCTATTCAGCATGGTTCCTTGATATGCATTTTAAACAGGAATGCTAAGAATATTCTAATTAGAAGATTGCACAAGGATACGTATGGGTTGCAGTTGTAAAAGTTCATTTTAAATTTTGGTTTAAAAATGATAGGCTGCTAGCAAAGCAGAATATGGCACATACAGATGGACAAGGTAAAGGCTCACTTCAGTAGGGGGAGTCATGTAGCCATAACACAAAGCTAAAGGTTTAAAACCTTCCTTTTATATGTTGTAAAACTGCAATTCTAATAAACCACTAATTATGTTGCATTTTGTAAGCCATCTAAACAATTCTCAATATCCCAGGTGGAAAATTCTGAAGCCATAATGAAATTAATCCATTTAAAACTGATGTTGTTTGCACAGCCTGCTAAGTTATGTTCATCACTCGCTCAAATCCCAAAGAGCATCTATAGCTCAGAACAGGAAGTTAACTTCATTTAGCAGTACAAATAAATGAAATCCAAGCCCCCTTCTCTTTACAATTTTTACTAAACCTCAGCTCTTCAACCCAACTAGCCTCCATAGCCCAATATGCAGACTCCTCTACATTAATCTGCACAGCCCCCCCCCCCAGGACCTACAAACAAAAATGCAAAAATCTTTCCAGGACATACAAAACTACCTCACTAGCCATCAACTCGTACTTATCCCCAACAAAACCTAGTTAATTGTCTTCAGTTTGAATAAACTGAAAACCTGACTCCACTTTCTATCCTTTCCACAAACTGAACCAAAATGGATCCCACCAGCCAAGCTTCTCTGTCTCGCAATGTACAACCTAAGATGACACCCACATCTCCCTCAATCAAAACAGTCCACCCAAACTTGGCACCCCTTACAGAATTAAACCTTACAGATAACTTCAGACTAGCCACTGCCAGCACACCTACTCTCCACCCTCCTCTACAGCTCCCTAGTATTTACAAACATTAGTAAATCTGACCTACATGCCTTCTGTGGAAGGTTGGGTGCTGGGCTGGCAACTCAACACTGTAAAACTCCATTGCCAATCATGAGCGGACAGGTGATCTGCTGTGGCGACCCCTAACTGGGAAAAGCCAAAAGTAGTAAATCTGACCTACATAATCTGGAATCATGCTACAACAAAATAGCCAAGTTTGCCACAGGCCATCCTTACAGAACCCACACTGCTCTGTACTCTCCCAACTTAGGGTTACAACTACCAAACCTTCTAATATTTAACCAACTGTCCATAGCCCACAATATAAATTCACAAATCTAACTGCCTGGCACTCACCAATCTAGTCCAACTCAACAGCAATCCTAGAGCACTAAGATCCTCAAACTATTGTTAATTACCCAAGCCCACATCACACACCAAACTATGGAGTACTCTTCCTCAACCTATGGCTAAAAACCCCAACATTCAGGAGTTTAAAAAGCTCCTCAAGGAACATCTAGCAAAACACTGGCTCTGCTCCTGCCTTACTCCTGGTTAAACTACCTACTACTCCCTTAAATTACTCTAAACTAGCTCACTCGCATCTTTAACTATCAGCTGCTGAAGGCTACCTTGTTTCTATACTTGGTTTCAGTTATCAGTGTATACATTCCGCTTCGTCTTGAACTGTTATGTAGACCATTTGTCTTGCAATTACTATATCACACATCACTATTAAGTCATGCAGCCAGTTTTTATCACTGTGCCATTTTTTGTTTAATTTGCCAATTGTTATACAACTACGCAACAAAACAGGACCTCCATATGCGAGGAAATGGGCAAGCAAGGTATAGGGACTTTTACATTATGGTGGAGAGGATTTGTCAATTTTGAGTACTAAAATATGGACATGCCAACAAAAGGCCAAGTAAAAAGATAATTTAGGCTTGGGGAAAAAAAACTAACATTAATACAATTCTAAATGTGGTTTGTACCATTTCCATTTCATCCTGTAATACGGTAGATGAGATTTTGTTTGTTGCCATTTTACCAGTGAACACCAGTAGAATGTCTTAGTGGCCTTAACATTGAACATAACTCACCTTTTTCCCCCACCAGCACCATACCCTCTTGAGTGGAGTTCCTCCAATCTTAGCCCATTCCATGGGTCCATTACCTGTGAAATGTACTTTATATGGGGAGCATTTGATTCCCACTATTTGCTACCTATATCCCCCTTCCCTCCCCTCTTTCCTTCTGTTAAAAGAAGAAACTAAATATCTTTCAGACCTGTGTTGTAATGCAGTATTACCCAGTTTCTTCTTGCCCAAGATAAGAGCTTCTTTTCTAACCTCCAGTCATAACCCCCCTTGCATCCAATGGATTCTTCCATTAGCTTTACTCTGTATTCCTTCCAGCTCCAGATTATCCTTGTATGGCCTCCAGAACTACACATTAACGGTATGGGTTAAAGCCCTATACAGGAAAAGCATTTCCTCTTTGCTTCTCGTATCAATCCCCCGATACACCCCAGGGTTCTGTTGGTTACTACCACTGTCCTATTGCTCCGTTGCTTTTGGCATCACAGTACCCCAGGGAGGTATTGGCAGAGATACTTCATTACACAGCAGGCAGGTATTATCCAGTCTTCTATAATGGGAAATGGGAGTAGAACAATCCCCTCAGCCAATCAGAACTGCACATTACAGCTTTTTAGCAAGGACGCTCATTTTCTTACAAAACTGATAGTTATATTACTCAAACATTTCCCAGTTTCACAGTACAGTTAACTGTTCCTTTCTACAACTGACTATTCAAAATGTTTTGGCAGTATATAGCTTTACATCACTGTTTTGCTCAATGAACACTGATCCCCTCACAAAATGAAGGAAATCAAGTCATGTGATCACTAGCTAGTACACAACCAGATTTGTCATTTGCTGTTATTGCAAGCAGTGTATATAAAAAACACCAACTGCATAGGAGTAGAAGTAAAGGGAAGATTTAATCCTGTCCGGCATGAGCATCCTTCCCCCTTACTTTGCTCTTGGAATCAAACCTTGTCATTTGGGAGTAAACGGCGCCATTATTTCCACCTCTACAATACATTTTCCTGTAGCAATCATTTGAATTGGTTCACAAGATGAAATGCTAGAAATATTAGTAAGTGTATTTTCTTCACATTCCATAAATATGCATGCTGACTATATAGTAACCAACTAGTTAAGTGCAATGTACCAAATGAGTACATCTTTATCCAACAGTAATGGAAGCAGTGGATATTTTCTCAATTCAAGGTATAATTTTATGTCAGGTATTTCAATACACTAACCTTAAGACCATTGCTTTGCCAGTACCCACCTTTAAGCCAAACCTATACCTCTTAACCGTCTAGATTTTTGCCTTTTTTGTCTGTTCCTCATCCTCATTAAACTTCTGTTTTTCTGGCAAATCACCGAGGACTGAACACAGTGAATGATGTACATTTGAGTTGGACTTCATATCCTGCAAACAAATTGTTATTCTAGCAACTAAGTTTAAAGAGTAGTATTTAAAATGTCCCTATTTTTATGCCTTTTCCCCATTATTTTTTTAGTCTTTGTCCAGATTTCTTGCGTTGAGGTTGAGAGGTATAGCCACACCCCTTTTCTCAAGGAGGGTTAGGCCAGTAAATCCTGGTGTAAACAAGGAGACCCCTCTAATAATCCAGGTTCTTCTGTTTGAAAGATGTTAGTGAAAAGCTCTGCTTAACCTGCATGGGAACTTTGTTCCATAGGTTGGGGAGGCAGTGTGTGCATAGTCTCTCTACCATATTTTAATCTGTTGAAAATGTACAACCCCTTTTCTGGTGTCGATAGAAGTATTGGACCTTTAATTTTATAACAGTTTAGTAACAAGAAAAAACTATAATGTCCATAACTAAAAAAGCAATATACATAGAACAGATTAGACAATTTTTTGTCCAAGCAATTAAATGAGTTGCGTTAGTCCTTGCTTTTATAGTAGCAATCTCATTTTTACAAATGTATTTCACAAGATGAATGAACTACAGGAGTACACTGGAATTTCCAAATTTTAGTAAATGTTCCTTGCTATAAAGAAAATAGACCATAGTACAAAGGTTTGTTTTTTTAGGAATGACTTTGGGAACATTGAAAAGGATAAGGGAGTCAGAAATTATACAGTTGTCATTGCAGAGCTTTACAAAGATACTTTTGTATACTATTGCTGGTCTATGTGGGGTGAAACATCTATGTAAAAATGTTTGTGTATACACATGAAAACAGGAAAGATGTGGATTCCTATATAGACAAAAAAAAAAACTTTTAATCTTTCTGATATTACTTGTATATTAACTTCACTTGAACAATTCCAAAAAAACTTCCGTTTTGCTAAAATCATTTGAGAATTTTATAAACATATTTAGGACGTGTTCTTGGGTGAGCTACTGAGATAAAATCCAAGATTTATTCTTGATTAGAAAATAAGCTTTTTAAACAGCAATATTTGGTTTACAAGAGGTGTAAAAACAAGTCGACCTTTCACACTGAATGTACATTTTTAAAATCCATATAAAGATGTATGTATTTGAGTATGTGGTTCAAGCAATGTCATATTACTATTAAGTAATAAGGCTTCATGTATTGATTTCCAATATGATGTAAAAGTATCATTCTAAAGCAACACTTACTAAATGTGGAATTTAAATAATCAATATTGGGAGACCCTATATACCTCTTTCCCTCATCCCAGCTTGTAATGTGCCAGAGAAGACAAACTTGTTTTTTTGGATACCAAAGGAAGTAGTTAATTTTCCGTTTCATTTTGACAGGTGGGGGAATTAGAGCTTGGCCAATTAAGATTTTTATGTAGCAGTATCATTTTGATTAAAGTTGGTCCATCTTCAAATGTGAAGAGTCCATTCCAACTATTAGACTAGTAACTGAGTTTATAAGTTGCTGGTAATTAGAGGAGTGATTTTTTATAATTCGATTCAATAATGATAACTAGATATTCAATGTGCGCCCTCCCAGTTGGTCTCTGATTCAGGTTTCAAAGTAACATTTTTATTCACTAGACGTGCCAGAGTTTTGTGATTGAATTTTAAACTACAGACGTTTGCAAAGTCTAAATTATGTAATAGGTGATCTATTAGGTCATCCGCAAAACATTTATCTTGGGAGATAATTTATCTGACATGTTATATCCTTTAATGCTGTCGTTTCTAAATTTGGAAGAGGTTCAATAGCCAGGGCAAAGAGTAATGGGGAGAGGGGGCACCCCTGTTTAGTACCTCTTAATTCAAGTGGGCTATGTAGACAAGATCCAATCTTTATATAGACTATGGACTAGTCGGATAACATTTTAATTCTGTAAAAGTTTGGGGGAGAAACTAGGGAGTCAAAAGCTTTACCTATGTCAAGGCTCATAACAGCTAATTCTTTTGTTTGCTACATCTAAGGACATAATCTAATTACATTGTCTTGTATATTTCCATTTTTGGTAAACCCTGTTTGTTCTTCATTAATTAATATCGAAAGAATATTTAACCTGTTAACAGACATATCTTGTAATCAATGTTAAGCAAAGACATTGGCCTGTATGATGTGCAAAGATCCGGCTCTATTTGGTTTTAAGATGGGCAAGATGATGGAATATTTCCATGGAGGGATGGTTGCTTTAGTTTTAACTTCTTGGAAAGCAAAGAGTAAGACTTTCAAGATAACAGGTAAGAATTTGTAAAATTCTGGAATTAGACTATCCAGACCTGGTGCCTTTTTTTGTTTTAAGATTTGTTATTTGTTCCTTTAATTCTTTAAAGGAAAAGGGTTTATCTGTGTTAATATTGTTTGGATAGCTTTGATTAGCAAGAAAGAAGTCTATAGTTTTATCACTTGTAGATGAATATTCTTGTAATGTTTTTTAAAAGATTTTAGATATTTTAGTATGATTTCTAGTGTACATTTCTTTTATTACCTTTTTCTCCTGTGCATACTCTTGGGATTGAGTAGGATTGTAATTGGATTTTTTTTTCCAGATTTGATATTTTATACTGTATATCCTGACGGTCCTTGTTCAGTTTACGTGCGTCAGCTAATGCAGATTTGGCATTTGATGTTAGTTTTATTTCATCAATTTCTTTTTCTCGACTAGTTATTTTATCCCACTCTCCTTTTAAATACCAACTTTTGACTTCACCATGAAAGACTACCTTTAAAGTGTCTCATAAGATATCTGAAACCTCTCCATTATTATTGGTGTCTGGGTAAAGCTTTATTTCATCTAAAAACCATTCTTTAAATCCTTGTACTGTTACTAAATAAGCAGGTAGTCTGGCAGAAGTTTAAGGGGTTAAAGTATTAAGGGTTACATTGAAAGTGATAGCATTGTGGTCAGACAAGGGGCATGAGGTCAGCATTACATTATCAGTTTTGGCCAGTAAAGAACTAGTTACAAAGACAGTCTATGTTGGTCTGCATGCCAAATCTGCAAGAGTAGCGAGACTACTTCAGGGAGGATAACATTTTTATACCATCAATGTCAATTAGGTTTCTGTCTTATGTAGGGTTCAAGTGTTTGGCAACAGGGGGACATCTTGAAGGGCTTAAAGCTTGTGGTATCAGTGGAAGAAGAGATGCAATTAAAATCACCTGCTAATAGTAACTCACCTTTAGACTAAGGTTATGGTGTCTAAATGTTTCACAGTTTTAGTCCCAATACCTGGTATCCAATAGGTGTTTGCAAAAGTGTACCTCTTTTTATCCAGTTTTAGTACGACTAAAGCAAGCATATCATTGCTTGAGTTGTTGGTCTTTCGGCTTTTCCCAGTTAGGGGTCACCACAGCGGAACTCCAGTCCACTAATGACTGGTAGTGGATTTTTACGTACTGGGTTACCAGCTCTGATGCACAACCTTCAACTAAGGCACACCCCATTCACGTATGCCTCCACACAGAAGACGCTCTAGCTGAGAATTGAACGGGACAACATCTTGCTATGAGGCGACAACGCTACCGCAGCACCACCACCGCAGTTATGAGTCAACTATTTCTGGAATTCTCATCAATTTTGTGTAAAATTAGGACACCTTTTGTGGATGTGGTTTGAACTTACCAGAATATTATAATCCTTAAAAGGTCAACTTGTTTAAGCTTTACCAAATGGGATTCCTCAATGGACTTTTTAGAGACAGGAGACCAAGGATAACAGTATTTTATGGCAGTCATAAACACAGGCCTCCCAGATGCAATAAAGAGATAGTGTTTTCACCCTACTGGTAGGTCATGGTCTTTTGACCTGTGATAGTCTTGGTTAGAAACCTCAGGGGGTCTTTCTAGTTTGCTGCATCTACCGAGGTGCACATCCTGAGGGGTGTTCTACTCAATAACTGACCAATGCTGAAACAAGGAGAGAAACCGCCTTAGTTCTGGATGATACAGGCAGTTAACTCCAGCACCATGGTCCCCAAATACTTCATCCATTTTGTAGTGGTGTAATACAATACAGTACGCCGAAGGAAGGATTTATGTTAAATGCTGTCCTTCCTGCTGCTTCAGATGAAACGCTTAAAGTCTTAAGGGGGATGACACTGCTACTTAAAAGGTCACCTTGAAAATTAATCAGCATTTTATCAAGCCTACTAGACTGGTCAGCACCAAATACCATTACAAGATTTTTTAAAAAACAGTGAACAGCCATACACGCTATTGTAAATCAGTTAATTATAACAATGTAGTGTCACTCAGCAGCAGCAATAGTGTTAGTGTAATGAAATGCAAGATGCCAAGATAAAAACTACATATGATCAGTTAAAAGGATTCATTGCTTCTAATCTAGTGTACAAATTGACATCTAGCATGACAAATTCATATGCAAAATCACTACAGAATATATACCAACAGGAGATTTTGTAATCACATTTACGTGCCTACCTGAAGGTCAGATTTACAGGACACATTTCCACATGTCGCCAATTCTTCAAGGCTAGGCCAAAGAGTGTCAACCTTCTCTGCCAGAGAAAGTGGTACAGCAATTGCTTTCTTTAGTCCTGCTTGCATTGCAACTTCCCGGCTGAAAATACAAGAGGGGAATGAAATCTAGTTCTACTGCAAAATTTTATTTACAAAACATTAAATGGATGTTCATATTTTGATCACTTCTTGCCGTTTAGGTTTTAAAAAGAAACTAATTGGATCCATCCTGCTGCACTTTTAGTTTCACTGTATATACAAGTACCACTGGAGCACGTTACTCAGACTGTGCACTTTCCATTATGGTATTAGTTTTGCGAGGAACTAGCATGAAATATTTCAAACTGGTCAGTATTTATACTTCTCTAGATGGATGTTTCAAAAAGGTGACCGAATTCAGTATTTAATACATGTCTGACTAAACAGGAGCACACCAGTGTATTCAGTGTATAGCAATGATATCACGGTTATGCAGGACACCAGTATTATACAGAATAACTTTACATGGCTATGCATACATCCCACCCTAAAAGGGGATTTTGTTTAATTTGCTTAAAATTTTAAATGTGAATCTTAGAATGTGCTAAACACATTTTTTAAACCTGACTGTAGCAAATCACAATACATACATCTAACAGCAGGATACTTAAATTGGCACTACCATTTGCCTTGTTCCATTCACTAGCCATTTATATTATGCTGCTGTACCAGCTGCTAATCACTGGCAAAAAAATACAAAGGGAGAAGCAAAGTTTGCAAGATCTGCCCTAGCACACTTTCTAAACTGTAATTATATATATAAATAAAATCAGAGACAATGGTTAATAGTGATGATAAAAGTTAATTCCTCTTCATTACTCTTACAGCTACACCAAGAAAATACAATACTGAACTGAAGCTCTAATCAGGATGAAGACTAACAAGTCAACCATGTGCAGAGCATGGCTCGTGACAGTATAAGCAACTGCACACTAGACTCCTCATGGAGACTTCAGGTTGAAGGCTTACTGGTAACGAGGATTCAGTTGTTACAACTTGCAATAAGATTTTCCAGGACAAATCTAGTCCATTTAAGTTTTTTTTGCTTAAAAATGCATGCATTTTCATCAATGTGGCATAGCTGGCAGCACATCCACTTCTGATCCTGAAGGCTGTGGGTTCTAGTCTAGGGTAGGGGCTACAATTTAACAAAAATATTATACACGAGTTGACCACTGAGATATGCTATCCTTCAGAGACAGCTGAAGTGTTTTCTACAAGTCTTGCTTTCTGATAGGTGTTAAAGTGGTTCAGATGGATTAAAGTATTCAAGGCATCATTCAAGACTTCCCAAGTGTCCTGGCCAAGAACCTCATTCTGTGACATCATTGCATGACAGTACGAGTGAGGGATGCATAATTGCAGTCATACCACACAGTCCTTTCACTAGCAGTCTTAACACTTACTAGTTCTTAAAAAGCAAGGTTTGTGCAAAACTGTAGAAATGACAGCAATAACAGTTCATGTTAAACAGGTATTTACTTTTGCTGACTGGATGGTCACACTAGTCGTACCTTATCTATTTTCAGGCAAAGGCCCAAAGTTCTATTCTTAACTAGGGTACTTTGCTTAAGACTTACCATTTCCATTTACTGCACGGAGATGGGACAGAGTAACGCCATGGTGGAAGAGGAGGCATTCAGCAGATACAGGAGGTAGGAATGCTGATTGCAAAGACTGAAGACTAAGAAATGAAATATTTACTAAAGGTAATTTGATGGTGCAGAAATTTTTTAAAAACTGAGCCATAAATGCCAAGTGTGGAACATAATTGTACAATAAGAGGCAGCTCTTACTCATGGCACAGCAGGAAATATGGAAGTCCGTACATATCACCATGCCATCCATACTTTGAAATTGTGAGATGCAAGAAAAGAATTCGACAATGCACAATTTTCACAGCACACAGGACAGACATCTTAACAGAAGTAAGATTGAAGGCAGACCACAAGGGATTTTGTAAATGTGTGTGCATAGAAAACAAGGTTATAAAAATTAAACTGCAAAAAGCTAAATTAATATTGCATTTGGGGGTCTGCACCATTTTACAAGGTTGACATTTTGAAAAGATTCACACTTTCTGAAAGTAAAATGGATAGTTTGCTGGAATAATTACACAAAAGCGAGTCAGATGGCTGTTATGCCGGTGGCTGAAGGCTTTAAAAATGAACACTGCAAAAGTATTTCTGCTGTTTAAATAGGTCTATGGAGCAAATCCATACACAGAGGCAAGTGAGGACATAGAGTAAAGATTTAAAAAAATTAAACAATGTGAGCAAAGAGAACATTTAACATGCATAAAATTGAGACAAATGAGCATTTTGGGTGGTTTTCCCCAATTTCACATAAATTGGGATCCAGAAACTGATTCAGTTATAGAGTACGGAGGAACAGAAGGGGGGAAGGTTTTCTACAAAGGGTAGAAAGCAAAAGTACTACTGACAGTTAACAGGAAAGGAATCCTCAGAACTGAAGAGGATTCAAAAAGCAAGCCAATAGGAAAAAAATGCAACAGAAAAAAAGCAATAAATGAGATCTTTGCAATGCATCTCACTGTAAATAGTACAAAAACAGGTTGACCATTTCTTTCACACAGAGTGAGAAAATATTTTTCTACTTAATGTTAGGCATAGCTGGTTAAAGAATCAGAGTTTAGGTAGGGAGAAATGGAATATACATAGATCCATTGAAAGCACTTGTCCAGTCATCAGGGAAAAAGGGAAAATGAATTTTTATAAACTATTTTGCAGGGGCCCAGCACCGCCCCCCCCCAAACTATACCTAACCTGAGGTTGCACAACAGTGGAGAAAAGAAAACTGCACTGTCAGCAAAACGTTTTTTTTCCCCAGTCGTACAGCACTTGTGTGTGCTTTAAGTGGACTGACAAGAACCCATGTACTATGAAGTGTAGGACAAGAATTTTCTGGAATAGTTGCATTATCAAGGAAGAGACATTATGATAGGATAGGTAAAAGTCAAATATTTACTTTGTGGTGCAACTGAAATGGTTCAAACTTGAATACTAAACAGACTTGGCAGAAAAGATTCGACATAGTAACATTTTCATGTTTGTTCAAAAAAAGACTAAATGCCATTTGGAAGGGACTTGGCTCAAGTAAAAAATTAATATCAAAGTGGGGCATGTAAATGAAAAATACTAAAACCAGAGGGTCAAAAGAATACACAGTACAGACAATACAAGTATGGAATGTTATCTATAACAATAGAACATAATTGGAAACAGTAACAGAACTTGCAAAGGGAAACGGTAATAAAGAACACTTGGAAAACTGCAGCAGTAGAAAGTTAGAGGGTTGTTTAGAATCAAATGAGGTAGATGCAAGGTAGATGCAATATGGTTCAGGTGTTAAGTACAAATATTTGAAATGAGAGCATTTTATAATTGGACAAAGCTATAGAAAAACCGAAAATGGACTAGAATACATTTACTTGATTTCATAAGTACAAGACTACCTTGAAGAAAATGTATTAAGAATATTTCGAGTAAGAAGAGAGTACAAGGTCTTGTAGTAAGTGGGGAAGAATAGGTTTTGCCATTAAGCAACGACAGAAACAGAAAGGATGGTTTAAAAGTTTAAAGGGGAATATAACACACTATAAAGGAGTTACAGTACTGCAAGGCAGATCTAGATGGAAAATTGAAGGAGGTGTTAAGATAATCACATGATGCTATTCATCCTCATGGTCTGTGCACATGGGAAAGGTGAATGTGTGCATCACTCTGCTACAAGTAAATTCAACACTACAAACAAATAAGCTCTATTTGAGACTTCAAGCCTGCAAGGAAAGCCCACCTAAACGTTGCTAAAAAAGTGTACATAAAATAAAAGACAAAGCAAAAAAGTGCAAGAGATTCACACTTGTGAAAGTGAGACATGTTCATAAGTTTGAATACCTTGACAGATTTTCTGCATTTAGCAGGGACTGCCAATTTACATTTATCACAAGAACTTTCTAGTAGAACCTGCACTAGTTGGGGCTCAGCTTCAGTGACCTGCAGCATACAGAACATTCTTAGGACTTTCTCCATGAACATATCCTTATACGGATGCCAGGTTTGGGCTTTGTAAATGAGAAAAGGGGATATGAAAGTCAGAAAAGGGGAAAGAGCAAAGAAAACATAAGAAGGTATTATGATTGGGCCAAAATGTGGGTAAAGAAAGCAGTTTTTTTTGTGGGGATATACCCTCTGCAATTTAAACAATGGAATATGGGGAAAGAAAAAAGGGTAGGACTGAGGGTTAGAAAAGAGATGATCGCTAAAGAAATATTTCGAATTAAATTGCTTACAGCAGTTGCAAAATTAAGTATACCGCCAATAAAAAGCATTTAGAATGACCTCCAGTCAGGGCCTGATAACACGACAGCCTAGGTAGCTGCACAAGGCCCACTGTTTGCAGTGGGGGAGCCCAGCCTGACCATAAATAAGAACTCATTTCAGTGTCAAGCACATCAGAAGACTGCACGCAAGAGCACTTCAGCATCAGGAGAGGAAGCAGTGTTAGCACCCAGGAGAACCACCACAGCTTTGCATGGGAAATTTGATTTTTGTTCTACAAGCACAGGAGATATCACTGCATAGGCACAGCAGAGTAGGAGATTCAATACATAGGAGGAATTCACTTCACAGGAGATATTACATTTGAAAGACTGAGCATAGGATTCAAGTGCAGAGATACCTCATAAAAAACTGCAAAAATTAGGTGAACAGACCTGGAGTAACAAGCAAACAAAACTGTCCAAACCGCAAAAATATGAAAAAGTATTTAAGCGCTTTCTTCCACTATTTTCACTGGACTTCATCAGAAAGAACAAACACAATGTAAAGCCATCATTTAACCACCTTTGCATAATCTATTAACCAATAGAATCACACTCATTTTGTAGTAATTAAACTTCATAGTACCAAACTAAAAACTATTGCTTGAAATTCTGTTGGAGAACAGCTTCTTGCATACCTCTGTCGCAGCATAAAGAAAATCAGGACAAAGCCAGAAATGGGAAGGGGACAAAGGCCCCAAAATACAGAGAGATTATAAAACTTGCACCTATAAAAACTTAGAAAGTTGCTAGAACAACTTTTAATTATTTTCTGAAGGATGTGAAGTCAAAATGTCTAGCATTTAGTGACTTCAAATCTTAATTTGCTTGAAAACCCTTGAAAACCACAAATGAGAGATGAAACATTAGAAATAACTGGACATTTTGCAAAAAGTTGGGACAGTTGAAAGGTACGGCAGCTTAATAGCACAATTTATCACCAACTAAAGGGAGTAGCTATGGGAGTTGCTGTTGCTCCATTTTCCAACCTAGGTTTAGGATGGGAAACTATTTTCCCTAGAATTCCACTCATTTCAGAAAGTGTTTTATATGGAGAGGCACCATAGACCAAATTCATGAGTTATTTTTAAAACCAAAGTACTGTTTTTTTTTTTTTTACTTCTACTCCAAGTTCTGTGGGAGTGACTTATCTAGATATATAAACATGTGTTTTATTAGAAAGTAAATTCCACAGTAGTACATTTAGAAAACCTTACTTTTTAAACTGTTTATATTATCCTAGTGCACATCCATCTTAAATGGAGACTATTCCACTTGGTCAAATGAATAAACTGCCCAGAATAACTTTGTCTTTTGGCTTTTCCCAGTTAGGGGTCGCCACAGCGGAACTCCAGTCCACTAATGATTGGCAGTTGGATTTTATGGTGTAGAGTTGCCAGCCCGATGCCCAACCTTCAACGAAGGCACGCCCATTCAATGCATGTCTTTCGAATGCCCACTCGACCGCGGGGAGGACATGCAGACTCCCCACACAAGGCACTCCCAACCCAAGCAGAGCAGAGAATCGAACGGGAGAGCCTCTTGCTGTGAAGGCAACAACGCTACTGCTGCACCACCACAAAATAACTTCTGATGAACATGTCCGACAGGGATGAAGTTATAAACGCATTTCATTTGAGAGGGTACAGTATATTGAAATTAATCATGGTTGATGAAACTGTCCAAAAGTACATGTTTTAAACCATTATTGGTATTAGACTGGCTGTTTTGGCTAATAAAATGATTTTAGAAATTTTAATTTGCAGATGTCAGTTGACAGTGATATTAGGAATGTTATTTTAAAAAACTGGAGAACATTGAAGGGAAATAATATTGGCTCTGTTCCGACTTTTACAAGAAATCTAGGCACCTTGAATATTTGAGAACGATCATACTAAAGCACTGGATTGCATTACACAAAAGGGATGCTTGGATGTGGATTTTATTGCTTGCAATTGCATTATGGAACATCCAAAAATTAGTGTTTCACACTTCAAAACAACCATAGCTGTCAAGGAACACTAGTTTGATTCTATAGGCTTAGGAGTTTTTCACTTGTTAGTTTACATTTCAGTATGCTCTTTTCAAGATGCATTTTAGATACAAAAAGGACAAGAAAACTATTGGGGAATTAAGGAGCATCTGCTATTAAAATCAAACATAAAACAAATGCTTTGTATAAACACACATTTATAAGAAAAGACATTTTATTTTTCTGCGTTATAGTATATTGTTAGATTAGAGTTGGTAATTACAAAAACTTTAGAAATGGTTGAAACGGTATTACAGATTAAACTTCAGGCAAATTCCCAAGTCTCAATGAGAACATTAAAATGTTTTTAAAGAATGGATGACTTGGAATTAATTTTAACCTTAAACAATTATGTTTACTATGTTACATGTAATAGCTGATTAGGTAAATATTTTAACTACACAGTAGTAAGGAGTTTAACTCACTACAAATTGAGAACGCCATTCTATTGGTTAATAGATGTAATGTTATTTAAATGTTTTTTTTTTTGTTATTGATTCTGAAGTCCAGTGAAAATAGTAGACAAAAGCACTTTAACACCTCGTTTCATATTTTTGCCATTTGGAACGTATTGTCTGGTGTTTATTCAGAGATCTCCGTAGACTGGACAGATGTTTGCAGATAAGGAGATTACCAAATCCAACTCCCACTCAATTGCAGAGCACAATGGTGAGTATGCATTTGCATGGGTGCATTCTAGCTCCAATACAAGGATAAGAGTGGCATAGTAGATAGTGTCACCTCACAGAAGAGTTCCCATGTTCAATTCTTGGCTGGGGTGCCTTCTGTGCAGAGTCTGCATGTCTTTGCATTCATGTGGGTTTCCTCTTAAATTCCAAAAACATACAGTAGGTGAACTGGGCAGTCTAAATTGGTCATAGGCGTGAATGTGCATGCAAGTGTGGTGTGGAACTACCACAACAGCAGGGCTAGCCACAGAGTGGTGTAAATCTTGGCTCTAAAGAATTGTCACTGTTGAAGTGACACCATGACTCCACGCGCAAAAATGGGAAAAGGAGGTTGCAGATGGATGGATTCCATCTCCAGTATGCGCCTCAGGGTAATTACAGAAATTCTACCTTCAGTAAGAATGTTTCTGCTTTCAGGAGAATTCGACAAAGGTAAAGCAGTGAGAAAGTACAGCTGTGTGAAATCTTACCATAAAAGTCCTTCTCTTTGCTGTTGCAGTATTCTTAACTGAAGGGATCTGCCAAAAATAGCCCAACATCTGGCCAGTATTCCAAAGGCTTTATATTGCATAGGCCACTGTACACCACATGTATGCTCCCCATGCGAGAGAGCATAAAGTTGAAGTACAAATGCAAACATGTAGAACTGAACTGTCCCAAGATTGGCAAAACAGCCCCCCCTCAGGACAACATGGAACACTTCCATCCAAAAGTAAAGTTTTGAAGGGAAAGGAAGTGAAAGCCCTTCAGCCAGGAGGGTAACAAGAGACCAGGACAAGTCATAACAGAGAAGGGAAGAACCAAATACTGCAACAGGGAAGAGGACATCTACTCAGATTTTACACAACTGTACCATGTCATTCCATATCACTGTTGTAGCACTCTTCACTGAATGGAAGAGTTAAAAAGCCAAGACAACTTGGAGGACGGCACAGAAGAGCCCTCTACAAACCCATAGAGAATAGCCCTGACAAAACCTGCCCTGGAAACCTTCAATTTGTAAGGCTCAATGAAAGTAAGAACAATGGACCAAGTACCAGCTTCAGGGATGGTACTGGTGTCCAAACCTTTGAAAATGGGCACCAGAAGGAACTGCCCTAGTAAACTGCACCTTTACAGATGGAGACCTTTACCATGAAAGGAATAATGAAAAGGAAATGGCCTTTGTGATCTAGGAGGAAAGATTTTGCTTGGAAACAGCTAAACCCAAAGTCCTAGGATGTAAAAAAAATTGTTCAGATTTGTGAATAGCCTTTTTATACAAACATCTGAGCTTTTTATGCAGGTCCAAGTTAAAGAACCTTCTCCCTGGCAGACTGCAGAGAAAAAGTTGAACACACTGCTTAAGAGACTGCTCATTAACCATCCTGGGCATAAAAGGATTATTAAAACTACATCCTGTCTCTGTAAAAACAAAAGAAAAGGAGGAAAGGTCACAGCTCAGACACTTGGCTGAAGTAGGAGCCAAGACAGTCTGAAAAGTACAAAGTTGCAAGGAAGCTGAACTAGGTCAGAGCCAATTTTTTCAGAAACAAAATTGAGGTCCCAAGGAGGAGGAACAGGTTTTCTTGGCAGCCTAATATGAAGGGTGGCTTTAACAAATTCCTTGATCTAAAACAGAGGGACCAAAGGAGGGTTAAAGGGCAGTCCAGCAGAGATAGGCAGGTGAGCTTTGAATATGCCAAGCCAGCATGGAATAAATTACACAAATGAGAACCACAGGAACCCCTACTGAGAAGGGATCCTGATGGAAAGAGGCACCAAACAGAATCTTTTCCATTTAGACATATGTGATTTTAATGGCCTCCTGTAGAACCTGAAGCATGTCCTCAGAAAAAAAGTGTTGCCTAAAAGGGATTAAAGCCCTCAGCCCAATCATCCACAGTGTCATTTGAAGAGTGGACAGGTGAGGATGGAGAAGAGATCCCTTGCCTGGTGCGAGAAGATCCACCCAGTGAGGTAACTCAGGCTTTCTATTGAAATGTATTAAAAACAAACAAACTAGCCATAGCTAGAAAAACCAATGAAAACACCAAACAGCAGTTGTATCAAACACATTAGAGTCCACATGACAAGAATGCTCATTCCAAGTGAAATGCCAGCCATAACAGGTACATTCAGGCCCAAACAGTCCACATTGAATGTTCAAAACACTGTCCACAAATTAAGTTTTCATTCCTTTAGCCCAATTCTTCCACCTTCCCCAGATTCCCTTGAAGAGGTACTATTATTGTCCTTTCCAATGGAGAAATTTAACTAATCCAATGTTCCTTCACCCTCAGTCTTCAAATGACATGCTTTTCTTAGAGCATTTCAACAGATTAAAAATTCATTGCTTAATTTGTATACAAATAAGGCAGATTAGGTTTGTAATATGTATTATGCACTTTAAGGATTGAATTGGATGTAATTAACCAATTAGTGTGGAATTTACCTGGTATTTTTTTGTGAATGTGGACTTAAAGATGTATCCTTGAAGGTGAAAAGCAGAGGTACCAGATGTCTGTTGGTGCTACTAAAACCATTTGATACAACTGCTGCTGTTTGGTGTTCCTATTGAAATGACACTGAATGCAGTGTGCAAACGCAAAAAAAACAGAAAGCACAAGAGAAGTGAATTTTAAAAAAAGTCACTCTTCTACTTTAAACTTTTTTGGGAGGGGGTGCAAGCCCCTCCTGCACCCTTAAGTTGTATATACCAGCACTGAGATTGCCTTACCTTGAAGAAAAGGCAGTATCCCAAGAAATAGCAAAATTGGACTAGTATATGCAAGTCTAATCTTTCAGCCAGTCTCCGTATTTCAGGACTCTGTCTAGTGGGTCCCAACATTTCAAATGCTTACCAGTAACTTGGTGACTGCAGATGAAAAAGGGGTAACCAGTGCTAACTGGGCCAAAAGACTAAGAGTTTGGAAGAGTCCTACTTGATCTTGTGCAGAACTCTTGGCAGCTGAGGAATACCTACAGAAACATTCCTCTCCAAGGGAAGAAAAGGACACCCACTTTGCAAGTCAGGAGACTTTGTACTCTCAAACAGAATACAGGAAGTTGTCTATTCAGATAGGAGGCAAAAAGGTCTGAGGAATACCCTCACCAATGGACAACATCCAGCAACATCCCTGCCAAGCATTCATTCATAAGCCTGTGTTCTGGACCTCCTCAGTTTGCCACTGGATTGTGCTTTGAAGGAATATAAACTGCCTGAAGAGTCACCTGCTATTGGACAGCCAGATCCCAGGCCCCAAGAAGTCTGCAAAGGAGACAAGACTCATACACCCTTGCTTGTCAATTACCAATGTGATGTGGTATTGCTTGTGAAAATTCAGGGGTCCAGGTTGAAAAATGGAATGAAAGACTTGCCATAATCAGAGTCCTCTTCTCTTAATTTGATATGATCTGACCATTGATTAAGCCAGAGACTCTGGACCACAGAACCATAAGAAGCACCCCACACCCGAACAATCTGCACCTCAGCCCCTTGGTGGGATACAATCAGCACAGTATGAATCTCTTCCCAGACAGATTTGAGGAACCCTCCTCAAAAATAAATCAGCTGTGGTTCTCTGTCCAAAGCAGATGTTTGTGTCCTCTGAGGCTTTTCAAGCAAACACAGATTCATACTGGCCTCTTGACGGGGTCACTGCAGTGGAAATCTGATGCAAGCACCAGACAGTCTTCAGGGATTTCACTAGCTTCTACAGAAATGTCCTATGGAGGCTAGACAGCTAGCAGAACATACCTAGACTTTTTGGCCTTCTTGGAAGATGGCTGTCCCTTAGGACAGGAGGATTCTGCCATAGCACCCTGAGCCAATAACTTAAGACATCTTTTCTCAAGGTATGTAGAGAGGGAGGATAAATTACTATGGAGGGTTTTGGGGACAAAATATTAGACAGATGGTCATGGGAAGCAGCTAGAAAAGACTGATTGTGATGGTCTCCATAGAGAATCTACCTCCCACACGGATTCTCTCAGATTACAAGCAATAGAAAAAGAAACCGCAACTGGGCACTTATCTGAAGATGGCTTAGTAACCAGCACAGCAAACAGATATTTGAGAACTGCATTCAGACTGGTGGCAAAGTAGAGTATTCATGTCCATATGTCACCTTTATGCCCTACGCAGAATCATACAAGACATACGGCACCTATAAATTTAAACATTTCGGTATACTGGCCAAATGTCTGGTTCACCTTTGCAGGAGATCCCTTCAGTAAAGATTATTGAAACAGTGATGTAAAAGGACATTTACAATTACCAACAGCAACTCATAGTGGTCATTGTTCAGAAAAAGCACATGTACTACTATTACTATTTACCAAGTCCCAGGAGCACTGTCTGGTTAATTGATTTGTTTAAAGTCACACAGTAGGCAAAAGGAGCCATTTCACCCTTAACTACAGCGAGCAGCTCATTAAAAGCTTAGAACCTTAATACATTAATCAGACCTTCCTTAACTTCATTTTCTGATAAAGCACTGAAAATAAATGCCAAATACTTGTATAATTAGTTTCATAATTGTTCAGAAAATGCATTTCAGGTTAATTAGTATTGCCTGGCAGTTAATACTATGAGCTATTAGACTGATTCTAGTAGTCAAAAGTTCAGGGTTTAAATCCTTCCACCTCCATTTGCCTACTTTGTGCCTTGAGCAAGTCACTCTTAGTACTTCTAGGTCATCCCTGAAAAGGGACATTTTGTCCAGCAAGTTTACCAGAGTAGAAATTATAGAAAATGTTGGCCTTTGTGCCCTCATTTTTGACTTTGTCCAGAACTTGAGCAAAAACTAGTTTTTTTTTTATCCATTTCTTTTAAAATCTGTGGCTTTCTTGGCAAATTGTTGTGGACTGCAGTCGTTAAGTGACAGGCATTTTACACTTTATAGCAGAAAATGCTTGCTAATGCAAAGCTTTTAATTCCAGCAACTTTCCAAGTATACAACAGAAACATTTAAAATATCTGCCTGATATTTGGGACAGTCTCTGAAAGGGCTGGGGTGGTTTACAATGGGTTCCACCATATTGTAATGGCAACTAGCCAAGATACTTCTGGTCATTTATGAAGGCATGTATTTTCTTGCACTTTCTTTTTTTAAACCATAATCTCTATTGCCCCCACCCTAGCATATATGGCTGGCTCATCTTCTGGCAGCTGGCAAGCAGAGAAGTGTCTATAAAATTGGTCCATATATGTATGCGAGCTTGCACACCTGCTGCTGCCAGACATCCACACCCCAACACAAAAAACAGAATGCACTACATTCCTCGACAGAACACAAGATGCTTGCACAGGCTCTGGAATTACATTCCCATCCCATTCCCTCCAGCATTGTCAAGCATACATTTGCTGCTTATTCACACCACCTCAGCCAATACCTTCCAGTACAGATCCCAGTTATACAAACCTAACCACTGGACCTGCAGTAATTAATCCAGCTTTCTGCACCATAAATCAGATGCAACTTCACAGTCTGCTGTCAAATTATAAGTAGTTAAGCTTGAAATCTCTTCTTGTAGCCACCTCAAATATACATGACTTGTCAGTTTTCTAATGGATATGTGATTACCAATGTATTTAACAAATATTTAATTATTTTTTGGGAGGTTCTGTGGCCAGTCTTAAAGAATGTACTTTGTCATCTTTGTTTATCAATGAATGGACTCCCTATAGAAAAGTCTGTACTCTAGTGCCAAAAAAAAAAAACAAATTGCTCAGAGATCACCATACCTTGGAGAAAAAGGATATTCCGAGAAATGGCATCTCATATTTGATATTCAGCCACTGTCTGCATTTCAGGCTCACGCTTGCAGGTCCCAACATTTCAAATAGTTATCCAATGGATTTTGTTCTTAGACTGACCAAAACAGACTTCAAAATTTGAATGAAATCAGCTGTTCCTCTGTTCTTGCCATCTATCATGCACTAGACAAAGCATAAATGCCTTGGGTGTGTAATCCTGAAATTGATTACTTTTCCATAGATGGTCAAAAGGTCCCAAGACTTTTTTCAACTACACTCATTTGCCACATTTAGTTTTCCAAGGTAAGAATGTCCTAAAACTAGATCTTTACGACATTTCCTGCTCTGTGCTTGGTTTTTACTCAGTCCTCACATACATTAAATGGTTGGAAGAATCCAAATAAAGCTCAGCCTAGACAGAGTACAAGAGCATCTGTTGCTGCTCCCCAAGTTCATTCAAATGTAGAATGCCACATTATAAAATATTCAACTATCCACATATGTCATTTTTCTGCAAGTGATTCCTACAGCCACAAGCAGCCTCCTTTTCCTAGCTGTATAGCCATTTTTTTATACTGTAGCTTTTGTTCAAGAATACTTCCAATACCCAGGTCACATTTTGAAATACCCATGTGCACTAAGCTAAACAGTGCTGATGAGGGCAGCCCTTACAATTGGTAACCTCAGCTCCAAAAGTTGGCTGGGGATAAGCCAGACACCAAGTGAGAGGCAGTGGCCAGCTAACCTCCCTTGAAATGTTAGGAACCCTTAGTGGACACTGAAGAAATTTAAGACCAGTCTGCTATAAGATGGGTATAGTGCAGTAGTGGGCTGATCCCAGGGGGCCCATTTCAGCCACAAATGAAAACACTACCAACACCAGAAAAAAAAAAGATGTTTAAACATAGAAAAGGAATACAGGCAACAATAAGCAAATATTAATAAGCACTTGTAACAGATGTACATTAGGAACTGTAATAACTGCGCCACTGTAGAAAATATAGGCAAACTAATGCAAGCAAAAGGTGCCAAGTGAGGAACTTAACTGATTTTGATTTGTAGAACAGCTTACCATGTAATCCAAGCAGAGGTGTAAATAGCAATGCAGTTGCATACAGAGCATATATGACTAGGCAAAGCAAATCCAAGGGCAGCAAAGCATAAAACAGTCTGCAGTCAAGATTTGAGAATGGTTTACATAGCTGTCAAGGCACAAGGAGAGGAGCTATTAAAAGCTCAGAAAGTGCTTGCTTGGTGATGGATATGATTAAGCGTAAAGGGAAGATGGGGAGTGAGAATAGTTTGAAAGGATGTGGGTGGGGCAAGAAGGTAAAATGGAGTTCCCTCCTGTATAATGTGAAATGTAAGATAGGTTGCAAAAGAAAGCAATATGGAGCAGAAAAGTAGCAACGAAAGGTATGTGGAGAAGCAGCAACAAGAGGCTCTAACTTTATGCTGTGCAAAAAAAGGAGTTCTAAACTTTTCACTGTTTGAAAGATTACTGTACAATACATGTATTTTAACGACACAAGCCAAATGGGATTTGTTTATCAGATTTATCAAAATCTGATTTCTGATGTAAAACAGTATGTTGAGCAAGATCACAGAACTGAGAGAAGGGAGAGTTCCCTAACCCCTAAGATTAAACAATCCCCATTACATTTAGTATGTGGTGACCCAAGTGCTTGTTATTTTTAGCATGAAAGTCTTTTGCTCAGTTAAATTCTACTGCCATGTTCAGGTTTTACCGTTTGGAGATTTTTAAATTTGATCCTCTCAGAATGCAGAAAATTCATTTTATCACATTAGAAGACATTCACAGTGGAAGGCAAGAATCGAGGCATTTTGCAGAATGGGTTCATTATCAGATTGATACTGCTGAGAAGGTTGCGAGAAAGTTGTAGAAAGTGTCTGGAAGAGAGCGGATATGACAAATTTTAAAATTAGTTTGAAAACAACTCCAGACTAAACTGTCAGGCCATCCTTTAATGTGAATCAAATACCCACATGGGGTGACGTAATGCTCATATTTAGGGGAAAATAAATTTGCATATGACAGGACCTTCAAGTTCAATCTAATGGAAGTTCATTTTAGAAGTATAAATGACATGGGGGAGGCAATAGAATCAGAGTTACTAGGCTACTGAGCCCCTTACAAGCCTAGTCAAGAATTTAGCCCATGTTCTAAGTCAGCACCCAATGCCCCGGTCCAGCAGGGACACAGGTGGAATACCAGGTGTATTTTCTGTCGCCCATCAGTTATTCAGGTTGCGCTTAAAAGGGTTGAGGTACTCTGACATGGAGAGGGGGACTATTCTACAGAAGGGAGAGTCTGGGACACATCTTTCCTGCCAAGTCCTATTATCATGGAGCAGGTTGAGGTTGCGCATTTGGGTTACCCTAGTGGAGCTTGACTTGTGGGTATGCAGCAGTCCCAAAGTGGGGTCAGAGATTGCTTTGTATGCCAGAAACAGGTCACCTCGAGGAATCTGTAAGACTGAGCAGAGGGACAGGGCTTTTAGCCTGTGTAGATATTTGAGGTCCTGGATTCTCGTGGTGATGAACCTCTGATCTCTCCAGCTGCTGCATGTGCTTTGTGAGGTATATGCCAAAACGGGCATTGTACTCAATGGGTCACATAAGCGAAGACTACAGGGATGTTACGACCTTGTCCCTGGGATGAGATACCCTTACTAATGAGGTGAGCCATGTAGAAAGCTTTCCATATATAGAGGCAATATAGTGGTAAAGTCAGTTTGCTATTAACCTGGGTGCCCGAATCCCTCATGACCGATTGCATGCTTAACACCTTGTTATTAATGTGAATTTGTAGGGAAGTCACTCCCCAAAAGGGGGTGATGCATTTTATGGCATTCAGTTTCAGGCGATCTTTCTGGCACCAGTCATTTGTTTAGGTGGGACCCTCTTTAAGGATGTCCACATCACTAGGGGAACTGATAGCAGCACCCAGCTTACCGTCATCTGCAACTTGGTCAGCCATAGCCCACTGGTTTTGGCCTGCACATCAGAAGTATATCCCAAACAGAAGTACCAAGACTGATACCTGGGGTACACCACTCATTACAGGACTACTGCTTGAGGTGGCTTCCCTTATTTTGACTAGGTGGGTTCCATCAAGGAGCCAGTTTGCTACCCATGTGGTAACATGGATTGATGCCTAGTTGGCATAGTATTATACCCAAGTGGGGAATAGTATCAAAGGTTTTGGCCAGGTCAAGGTAGACTCTGCACCATCTTCCACTCATCCATAGCTTTGGTGACTCTCAAAGAAGTTGACCAAATTTAACAGGCATGACCTCCCCTTGATGAAACCAAACTGTGTGGGATAAAGTGTTTAGAGGTTGCCAATGTCCTCAATGAGGTCCATGATAATCCATTCCACGGCCTTGCAGATCAGGCTAGTTAGGCTGATGGGTTTATAGTTTCCTGGATCTGTGGACACCACCTTTGTGCAAAGGGATAAAAGTGGCTGTCCTCCATTAGACAGCGACAAAGCTGGTACTCAGGCTTTCATTGAATAGGGTGCCCAATAGTGCTGTAAGTTCCTGCCAGAGTTCATGTAGGATGCAGCTTGGGATGTTATCAGGTCCCATGGAGGCTGTATTTTCTGCCCTCGAGAGGACACTGATTATTTGCTCCCTAGAGACATTTCACATACAATACAGAACTTACATTAAGACATTTAGTACAAATTATTGGCAGCTTGTACAATTGGTGGAAAACAGTACATAAGTAATCATTCTCAAATCAAAGATATACAAGCAACAAGAGTGTATACACGAGAACATTCTATAAGAGTAGTTTTCATCTAGCAAAATTTATATAGGACACATTGCAATGGGTGCAAAGTGGATATAGGAATTAATCCAAGACTAGGTGCTTCTTCACATGTCAGCTTAGCAATAGGCAGAGTCCTGTTGCAGGAATCTGCAAAGTCTGTGGATATTGTTGAAGATATAAGTGGTGTAGGCTGCAAGAATATCTGAATGTCTTGCCTGGTTCAATGGTAGGTCTATAAGGGTTAGGAAGAGAAGGAAGTAGACAGGAGGGATCAATGGTAGGGCAATGAGGGATAGTAGAAGAGGGAAGTGGAGAGGTGGAGTAAGCAAAAAGGTGGATGTGAAAGGAGGATTCCAGAGTAGTAGAGTGGGGGTGAGAATAGTTGTGATGGATGAAGTTAGGTTATATGAGATATGGTGTTAGCACCTGTGCACAGCCAAGATGAGAGGTGCTGTTTTCAGAGATGTCTAAGATTGTTACTGAGTGGGTGGATGTAAGTGTTGGGGCAGGGAGTTCCAAAGCTTTGCGATGGTAAATGAGTAAAGCATCTGGCCAGCCAAAAGTTAGGGTTTTTCTACATTTACAAGCAGTTGGTTGCTGGATTGGAGTGGTGTTAGGATGGTATAAAGTACTGAAGATACAGCAGGGCACACGGATGGATTATGAGTGAGTTTGAGAGCTGTAGTTAGTTGGATAAATGTGAGATTAGTTGGGGAATTAAAGCCATTTTAGGTTAAGTAATAAGCAGTGGTGGGATGAGTAGGAGGCATTTGTTACAAACTACAATTTTGTTGTAGCACGAGTCTTAGTTTGGACTTTAGAGAGGACTGAATGTTGGTGAAGAGACACAAGACAGGGTAATGGAAAAATGGCAGGGAAAGTCAGGCTGATACACAGAGCAAGTGTTAGTGCACCAAGCTTTTGATGCGTCTTGACATTGGACTGGATGTGCAGATTGAATGTGAGGTTTTTGAGGACACCAAGGAGTTTTTTTGTGCTAGGTACAATATCAATGGTGGCACCATTTAGGGATTGAATGAAGTTCTCGTTAAGGGTGTGGACTTTTTGGGGGCAAAGACTACTAGTTTTGTCTTGTTTGGGTTCAGGGCAAGAGGATTATTAGACATCTAAATTTCAGTGGAGGTGAGGGCATTTTGAGTGAGTTGGTGTAGTTGAGTTGTTTGCAGTACTGATGATAGTGGAATCATCTGCATACTGGATAACAGCCTTGAGACTGGTGTGGAAGTTATTGATAAATATGCTAAACGAAATGGGCCTAAAATGGAGCCTTGAAGAACACAGGTGGTGGTATTTAGGAAAGGGGAGCAAGAGTTCCATTCAGTTGCTTGCTGCCAGTTGGTGAGGTAATTAGTGAACCAATTTAGAGTTTGAGGTGAGGTACCCATGTTAAGAGTTTTGTTAGGAGAGAGTGGGATATAGTATCAAAAGCTTTAGAAAGATCAAGAAATAGTGAAGATACAATTTTACCAATGTCATGGGCTCTGCTGACATGTCCATGAAGGATGAGAGCAGTGGTGGTACAATGTCCTGGTCTAAATCCGTGTTGGGTGGGAGAGGATGCAGTTGAGAGTCGGATGGTGAAGGTGAGAATGAATACATTTTTCTAGAATCTTAGAGATGGGTGATGGTATAGCAATGGGGCGGAAGTTGGTGGTGTCCATGCTGGGACCCCCTTGTGTAGAGGGAGGATACAAGTTTTTTTCCAGAGGAAGGGCATATAGGATTCTTGGACAGATCTGTTGAGAAGTACGCAGATAGGGCAAGCGATTGAGTTGGCTGGGATTTGCAGGTATTTCACAGGTATAGTCAGGGGCATTTGTGCATGGTTGAGTTTTAGAAGTAATTTAATAGTCGGTGGGTATAGGTGACAGTAAAGCTGGAAATAGAGGATTACTGGCATTGGCTAAGAGGAGTCTGTGGTGGGCAATTTGGTCTTGGGAGAGGTAGCGGTTAGATTGGCTATAGTATCTATGAAATAGGAGCTGAAGTTTGCAGCAATTTCAATTTCAATGGCAGTTTTTATCTGGGTCTGGGCAAGGATTACTAGATCTTGGGTTTAATAAAAAATTCAGAGCTCCAGAATTTCTTTGGGATTTTGCTTGTTTTTTTTAAGGTAGTTTTTTTTTTTGTTTTGTAGTACTAAGCGCTTAACTTGGTTTTGTATCAGTTTGTATTGGGCGAGGTCAGATGTTTTTTTGCCAAATTTTCCATGATTTGTCCCTGCATTTCATGAGATCCTTAGTGGACCTTGCTAACCAACTGACATGATTGATCTTAACCCTCTCTTGTCTAAGGGGAGCAAAATTGTTTAGTATGCTGAAGGTAGAGTTGAACTCAACCGCCTCATCAAGGGGAAGTGATTTTAGTGCATCCCAGTTGATGCCAAGCAACTTTTGGTTAAAGCTAGATGGGCAGAACTGGGATTCATCTCTGGAAACCTTTTACTGATGTTTATTAAATGTTGTGGTACATTCCCATTGTATAAAGGCCGGTAAATGGTCACAAACTATTAGAGGGCCAGCGGATGTGATCTTATCTGGGTCAGACACTAAAATCCAGTCTAGGATTGAGCCATTGGTATTAATTTTTAGGCCTGGTTATGGTGTCAACTGATCTCACTGCACTCAATAGAATGAGTGGATACAATGGAACTGGGAGGAGTGTCCAATATCAAATTTATAGTAGAGGCAGGCAACTCAAGAGCCACCAAGCTTTAAGACAACAGTTGGGGTGTGGGGAGAACAGAGGTAAAGATTCAATTCACCAAGCCTAAAAACAATTGTACAGTTTAAACAAATGCAGCAAATATTTTGGTTAATCAGAAGTGCAGAATACAGTTGAAAGCAACTCAAACTGCACCAAGGAACACAGTTTACAATTAATGCTCTACCTTCAAGAGTGGAAAATTGATCTAAAATTTTAAAATAAGGAATACTCCCATGCATCTGGGCATTGAAAGAATGGTATCTAGAACACTTTCTTGGTATTTAAACAATTTTTGATAGGTAAAGCAGAGCTGGGCATGGATTTACTTTAGGCTGCATCAAAGTACATTCCTTCTGTAGATCGGTGTGTGTACATACTTAAGTCAGCAACTTTAGTCAGAGCACATGCATACAAGTTAGAGCATGTGTGAGATCAGTGCCATTTTGT
The DNA here is from genome assembly GCF_019279795.1 of Protopterus annectens. Lineage (NCBI taxonomy): Eukaryota > Metazoa > Chordata > Ceratodontiformes > Protopteridae > Protopterus > Protopterus annectens. The sequence goes on along the minus strand of NC_056728.1, from coordinate 27,618,004 downwards.
ATGGTCAGTAAGGGTGCCATCTTGAATGGAGATGCACAAGTTCATAGGACAATACTAGGCTATTGGCCTGGAGGCCCTTGTAAACCTATCCAAGAATTTCACCCATGTTCCCACAAAGTCAGCACCCATTTCCCCCTATACAGCAGGGACACAGGTGGGATCCCAAGGGTGCATTTTGTTTCCCATCCAGTCATTCAAGTTCCTCTTAAAGAGAGCTACTGAGGTACTCTGACATGAGGGATTCTATTCCCCAGACGGGGAAGTCTTTGGGACAAATCTATCCCATCAACAAGTCCTATTAACGTCACAAACCAGGCTGAGGCCTTGTGTGGGTTGCATGAATTGAATTGGACTTACAGACATGCAGCAACTCCAAGGCTGGGTCTGAGGTGGCCTTTTATGCCAGACAGGTCACCTCTGAGCAGTCTATACGAGACTGACTAGAGGGACATGCTTTTAGCCTATCCATATAGGATAAGTGTTAGACCCTGGATTTTTCTGTTCAGGAACCTCTGGTGTCCCACTGCTATGTGTCCCTGGCAAGGTACATGTCAAAGTGGGCAATGTACTTGATAATGGGTCTGATAAGGGAGTACAGGGATGTTATGACCTTGTTCCTGGAAGAAATACCTTTACTTATGAGGTGGACCATGTAGAAAACCTTCCATACAACAGATGCAACTTTGTGGTCAAGTCAGGTTTCAATCAACCAGGGTGCTACAGTCCTTCATGACTGATTGTATGCTTAGTACATTGTTATTAATGTGATAATTAGTTGGGATGCCATTTTCCCCAGAGGAGACAATTAATTTCTTGGCATTCAGTCTGAGACTATGCTTCTGTCATGTTAGTTTGGGTAAGCCCCTCAGAAGATGTTCACATCACTAGGGGAATTTAAGACTGTACCCAGCTTGCAGTCATCCACAAACTTCGCCACAGACCACTGATTTTGGCTTGCACCTCAGAAAGTATATCCAAAAGAGAAGAGGCCCCAAAACAGATCCTTGGGGTATGCTGCTCATTACAGGTCTACTGATGAACTAGGAAATCACATTGGTTCAGCCCAGTTCTCCAGAAGGTGAAAAACTGTCACGACAAACCAGTTTGCCACTTGACATTCAGCAGTATTATCCTTACCAAGACAAGCTCATGATGAAAGATGGAATCATGAAAGGTCCAAGAGTGGTAATTCCTAAAGCATTAGGAACAGGAATATATCAAAAGCTTGGTCAGCCAGGTACTGATTCAACCAACAGGACAAGAGGCATTGTATTTTGGCCCAAGTCCGAAGGTATAGAGAGGGAAACTAGCATGTTCAATTTGCAACAGCAGCAAACAAAAGCCACATCAGCTACACCAAATTCCTGAATTACCATGGTCGACAGTTGCTGCAGATATTTTCGAATGGAATGGTCAGCATTACTTAGTGATAGTAGACTCATACAAATTGAGTTGAAATTGACCTACTTCCTAAGTTATCATCTAGCACTATTACAAAATTGGAGACATTCTGTCCATGGTAGTCTGCACGGTCATATCTGACAATGCTGCACAGTTTACAAGTCAGCAGTTTTAGAAATTTACTGAGTCTTGGGACTTTGTTCATATTGCCAGTAGTCCTGAGTATCCACAATCCAGTGGGTTAGCTGAACATATAGTTCAGGGTTAGCTGAACATGTAGTTCAGAGTGCAAAATGTTTGTTAGAGAAAGCCAAGAGATGGTATTGATGATTTTCTCAACTTAATCTCAAACATTCCTTGAAACAACTTGCTTGGTTCACCTGCTCAGTGATGGATACCCAGACAGATTAACTCTACTGATCAGTAAACAATTGTTTGTACCAACTGCAGAGTAGTCAAGGCTCAACTTTTAAGAAAAAGTCAGTCACAAAAGTTGTACTATGATAAGACCAGTAAATCCCTTAGACCATTACTACAAGTTGAGAAAGCAGACATCTAAAGGATATACGGCAGAGTGAGAATCATGAAGAACATTTGAGAAACAGATCTTCCATCATACAAATCGGAAGGAATGGATTTAGTCAGACGTGTTACCCATCTCGCAGCAGATTGCCTGTGCTGACTAATTCCCAGAGTGATTCTACACCTGTTCAAATTCAAAACTAACATGTGCTTCCTTCAAATAATTTTGATCTAATCCTGGATATCCAGTTGTGAAAGAATCCCCAGATACTGCCCCTGTTGCTAAACCCATCAAAGTTTGTTACTAAACAAGGTTGAATTTCCAGACAGAATCCAGAATCTAGAATACACAGAGACTTGAACTCTGTTTTTAAAATGTTTATATATTGTCTAGCTCTCAAGGTCTTTGCTCTCCTATTTGCATGCTGAACAAAATTAACAGGGAGGATGTAGATCAGTGTGTATATTGTACCTAGTCAGCCACTGTAGTCAGAGCATGTGCGAGATCAGTACCATTTTGTATAGTCTGAGTGCTAGCATGAATGGAGATGCAAGAGTGTGAAGTAACGAGTCAGTCAATAAGCATATGAAGTTTGAAGTATATGTTCATGTACAATAAATGACGAACCCATCCCATGTGTCAGTGGCTCATTTGACTGCACGAGACATGACACCTTCCACATTTTAAAATTATTTTAACTACAAATTGCCTTTGGAAATCTTTATATTCATTTTGACAGTTATGCATAACGTTGAGAAAGAGCTCAGCATACATATATAGGATGAGGTTAGAGGTGGAGATAGTGTGCAGAGTAAATGAATAGAAATAGTTGCCAAAGACAGCTTTCTGGACCCTCAGAGGGAGAGTAAATGAATAGAAATAGTTGCCAAAGACAGCTTTCTGGACCCTCAGAGGGAGGACAGGATGAGGAATATTTTTTACCCTACACCAGGAGACCGTTGTGGATCCAAAGCCAAAAAGCATTCAGGAATTTACTGGCTGTGTTCAACTAGGTCAAAGGGATTAGTCAGGTAGGTAAATGTAGCAACAGACCATTGTTCAAAGTTATTAGAATGGAGTCTGAGAAGTAATGCAGTCTAAGTAAATCTATAGATTGTAAAACAATGCTGCTGTTTTGAAAGAATGCAGTTTAATAAGTTTCATCCGGCTTTTTCACTCTATGCTAAAGGCCTACAACAACCAGTGCAGTTTGGGGAGCTGAAAGATGAAAGCTGAACTACTACAGGCACTTTGTAAAAGTAACAGAATGGGCCCACATGTATGGTATTGAGAAATGGAGCTATAGCAGAGCCCTGGTGCCCTCAACTTAAGGCTCTACAGCAAGGCACAAAGTACAATCAATAAAATGGGCAACACAAGTTGCATATTCAAAGCATTTTATATATATATATATATATATATATATATATATATATATATATATATATATATATATATATATATATATATATATATATATATATATATATATATAACTTCTTGCACATCTTACAAACTTCTGGCTCTGCTCTTGTACCAATCCCGACTGAGAAACCTAATACCTTCTACTATCATTCTTCCTCACTTCTCAACTACAATCCTTCTCTGTGTTCTCAAACATCCTAATGACTCTACAGTTTCTACTGTTCTCAAAAAAAAAAAAAAAAAAAAAAATTATACATTGTATATACACTAATATGTATGCAATGATTTGTATGGAGTGTAGTTCTAGATATAATCAATGTCTCTTGTAATACATAAATAGTATTCTATGTGTTTTATTTTTTTCTTGATCCAGACTAATAACTATCCATGGTAACTTAATATCTGTTAAAGGATCTCATAGTTAATCTTCAATTTTGTATAACCTTTGTTTTAATTCTGAGGAGCTTTTCTCCCCGGGCCTCCACTGAAAATGGAAATTATCCAGCTGGAAAATAAATAAATAAATAAATAAATAAATAAATAAATATATATATATATATATATATAAAGATTCAAGCACCCCACCCCCCTGATGGGAGTGGTTGCACAACTCCAAGATCACAGTACTTCAGAGAGTACCGAACACAAGTGAGTCATTTCAGACTCTTTTCCATTGCAATCCTTGGAGCTACAAGAAAATTAGTCCTCAAAACATACAATGGGAACCACTGAGACCCAGATGAGTTCTGTTAGCAGCTTAACCAAGAAAGAGTAAAAGTGAGCAATGCAAGCTCACCAATCCAGTGTGGGGAATAAATAGGCTCATTATGCTCAGACACAAGATCTTGCAGGCAGATGGAAGACAGACCTGCAGCATGTAGACCAAGAATGTGCACTTTGCTCCACAACAGTCCTCCCCAAGGTGTTCTAGCCTCCTTGGAAGAGCATGTACAGCAGCATTTGTCCTTGTGCCAACAGGGGACACGGGAGGGCTTCATAATGAGCATACAAAGCCATCACTGAATGAGGACTGGAAAATTCTAGCATTAGATAACCTCTTATGGCTGCACGGATGGTAACTCATGGTCAGCGCCTTTTCCCCAAGCAAGGGGAAACAAATGGGTCTAATACACTAAGATAGCTGACCGTTCACAGGCAATGGCGAACAAAAAATTACAGAAGGGTGCTTAATTTATATTACCAGAAGGGATCTCAGCAGATTTTTAAAAACTGCAGAGATGAGATAATGTGCTGGATAGAAATACTTCTACTATTGTGCTGCAATAGACAATGCCAAGAACTGCATGTTATGCTAAATAAAAGCAAAAAAAAGCGCTTTACAGTGGCCCATTGTCACAGTGATCTCAGAAAGTTAACATTTACATCACAAGTATACCTTCTAGAAACTGGCGCAAAAGCACTGGATACCTATTGCACACACAGGTGAACTGCTTAAGGTACATTATATACTAGATAGTTGGGAGCACCTGCTTAGTACAGCATACCTTACTAAGCAGCTCAACTCCATTTTAAGTGCATAGGTTAATATTAGCCTGTTGAGCCAGTGGTCCATTTGTGGCCTAGCAAATTACCCCAACACAAGTTACCAAGACATGGATTAATATACCCATGTAATGAAGTATTGCTCCTAATTTCAACTCCTTTCCATAACTGCTTCAAGGGCCACACTTGTGTACCTGCAGTTTGTCATCTAGTTATCCAGGTTATGCCTGGAGGGGGTCAGGAAGCTACTATGCTTTACATCTCAGAGGAACCTATTCCCTAACAGGTATTCACGGAGATCTCCATTCCAGCAGGTCCCATTTACGTTTTGGAAGTTTTGATAGAGTGGGGCTTTAGGTGTTACTTTGAACCATCTATGCCATACCAAGCCTGTAATGTGGTGCACAATGTTTATGAAAAGCACCCTGCATTGGATTCAGATCCAGGACACAGAATCATATGCATTAAGAATTACTTTTTGGGGCATCCTGATTGAGCAGACTTACTACTCTTCAGAAACGCCTCACTACATTTCTGGAATGAATACAAAAAGAATCTCAGGCAGCATCCGGTACCACAAGTACTTCAGTCGGCCATATTTCTTAAAATACCAATTTGATCCAGCTGAAATGGCCAATACAATATGCTTCATGGGCAAGAAAAATCTCCTGACCACAGCATATAACCATGGCATAACAGAGCCAGCAATGACCCTGGAATCTCAATTTTCTGGGATTAGTTTAGCTCAGTTAATTCTAAGAACTTCTAAGGAGTCTCACCCTGCAGTCCTGGCTTTGATCCCCTCAGTTCTTTCTTACAAATCATAAGACCTTGAGAAAGTCCAGAGGGGTTATCTAGTTAATAAAATCCCAATGAACTAATCCAATATGAGACTGGTCAAATGTACAAGGTTAAAACCAGCCTAGGAACATGCCAGTCATGCATAGTTTTCTGCAGCCAGTAAAGTAATTTTTGTAAATACAGTAGAGAGACTAGAACATCGACAAAACATACTTTCTGGCATATTGGTCTGAAGAGGTAATCCAGCACATTTTAGATGAGCAATAATCAGACTGAAAAAATCCAGTAGTTCTTTAAGGGCATTAGTTTACAATGTCTGTTTTACCTTACCCAAGTACTCAAGAAAATGCTTAAGGCACATCCATCTCCTTCAAAATAGAAAACTACCCTGGTTTTAAACAATTTCTCATGGTAGGACAAGCCATCATGGAGTCTATAGCAAAGGAATGAACAAGCTGGCTAGTGTTTACCAGAAATGTTCCATGCAAAAACTAGCTGGTGGAACTCTGATTATGTCAACTTCCCGAGTTTATATTTAACACTGGAGAAATTCAGCACAGCATTATGTTGCGAGTGAGGGGGGGGGGGGGCACAGCTAATCACCCTAAGCTAATGCAGTGCTGCAAGGTAAACCATCTCTTTTGCAGAAAATAGTGCCCTTATATCCATGGTGTATAAAAACTGAGAAGGATGAGAATCAAAGTGTAAGGGTTTCTCTTGGGGTACAGGTAATGGGAAAGCCAGCCTTTAGGCTGAAATCATGGTACAAGCCTTCCTGGGTGGGAATTGTCCTGCAGTGCAACATTCTGGTCCCTCCCAAGCCCTTCCTTTCTATGACAGACACTGGAGACCAGTGGTGGTGGGAGGTACCAGAAAGCAAGCATCAGTAAGCTGAATGGCAGCATGTCTGTAGCCCACTGGATACATTGGTAGTTCAGTAGAGCAGGCCCCCCAAAACATCACCCAATATTTTTCTGAAACCTAGATCAAAACTAAGGACTGATGACTCAGTTTTCCTAAATGACCTGACCCCAGGTCATCTAACACAATTTGATCTCAAAAATTATCAATGCTCACTTTCATAATTTCACACCACAGACAGTTAACTTGTACAAGCCAAGCAATCATCACCTGTGAGCAAACCTATGTTCTTGCACTCGAGCTAGGGCTTAATAGTATTTACCTCCCAAACCGAGCAGGGTTGTACATAACCCCTGGTTAAGTCAGTCTACCCATCCAAAGACTAGTCTTATAGGTTAGCCAAAGTACTTTCACCTGTAATGGTAACTTGGTCCATAAGCCAGGAATACACTGGCACCTCTCTCTCCAAGTCTGGATTATTTGTAGGTGTAAGTTTCTATCCTTAGAGTGGGTGTTTGTAGAGCCAGTGTTTTTTGTGAAGAAAGAGGGTCATATAGGACTGGGTCTTTCATGGCTCAAAAAGGGGGGACTGGTCACCTCACATCAACCTGTAGGCTACCAAGTACATGGAGAGATGCTAATTTATCATGGTATTTGAAGGATTCAAGACCTTTAGATTTTCTTGGTTAGAAAACTTGGACTATTCCATTTGAGTGATATGTTTGGATTTTTAAATGCCAAAGGAGACATATTCAGTGATGGGTCTGACAGAAGGAAGAGTAGAGTACATTGGCCAAATTACTTCCCTGGATCTTGAAGATATTCCCTTGGAAATTAACTGGGCCAGACGAGTTCCTGATGGTGGTGGAAATATGAGGGAGTTATCCACACAAGTATCAAGGTCTCTTATGACCATCTCTTATGACCATATCTGTCTGAAGAGTACCATTTATAAGAGATGGGAGCAACCTTTCTGACAAAGGATGCTATTCTGCACTTTTTTCATTTAAGACAGTTTTCGATACACCATGTATCTGCATATTTCAGGCCTTACTGAAGCAGTCATCAGTGGATGACAGGATAGTTTGCATTCATCTGCAAATTTGGTTAACCACATCTGGAATATTGCTTTGGATGTCTACAAAATAAATTAACAGAACTCCCAGAGCTGATCCCTGTGGCAGACTAGTTACAAATTTACATTCAAAAGGACCCAGCAACTTTCACAACTTGGGATCTGTTGGACAGGCAATTTACACTCCAGCAGACAACTTAGGAGTTTACATGTTTGTCTAATTTTTCAGCAACACCAGCATGGGGGACAGTTGGCCAGGTCAAACTATTAGCAGTAAGCACATAATTACCACTGTCCACAACCCCTGCATACTTGCAAGTGCTACACTACAACTAACTGAATGTATAACAGAATCAAACTCCTGCTTGGGGAAGTTGGGGGGGGGGGGGGGGGGAGTAAAGCTATACAAAAAACTGAGGAAATGTTTTTTTTACAAAATTCTTTTCAATTGTAAGATTATGCTGGCAGTCCAGTGGTTGCATTAAAACAGTTTTGGATTACATCCTACATTTCTAGGTCACAATTTTCATGGAATGTAGTAATGCAGCAAATATTTATAAAACAGGTGCCAAAGCCTGCTATAGTGTACAGAATTCCACATGCACATAGTTAGGATACTCTGACTCAAAATAACTAGCCAATTCATACTAAAAATATGTAAAGAAAAATGCAGCCATGCTGTCTCCATAGATGTTCCAGCAAGAGACTGGAAAAAATTGTTCATATTTAAAAATATCCAAGCACACCTCTCACTAATGTACTTCAGGTGAACTCGCTTTCTTTGGGTTTAAAATTTTATACAATGCCTAGTCAGAACACTCTTACTGGATGAGATTGCTTCACTACCATGAGCAAATTACTTATTGAAATAGGGGTAGAAACTGCATTATATTAAGAAAATTCTAATGACTCAAAAGATAAAAAGGGTCCCCTGTTGCACTTCCTTAAGTGACAGAACTGCCACACAAAGTGCATCATAGGAAACCAAGAGAGCAAACATTTGAGGCACAACAAAGTGTGGCTAGAGCTACTGGATTAATTCACACAATTCAGATTTCCTGCATTATAATTCTTACTAGAAGGAATTCTCTGTTCACTTGGTGTCATCCTGCCATCTACCTACTGAACAATTACAGCAGCTGCCATTAGAATAAAAATATCTTAATGCAACATGTAAGCAAACAAAATCTAAACTGATGTTACAATCAAAAAGTAATGCCAATTTGCTTGTCTGTGCATGTCCAACTCAATTCCAAAAACACAGATCTGAAGATCCACACATTGGCTTGTTGGACACCTTTTTTTATCACGTCTAAAAATTGTCCATTTCAGGTCCTCCAAGTCAAAAATTTAGCAAATGTATTTATAAAAATGAAATTATCAGCTCCAAATACAGAATGACAACTAGGGAAGACACGACTTTACAAAGAGTAAGAGCATTTCAAAACAAAATAAAAGAGCAACACAGTTGTGTAACAGTAGTAAACACCAAGGATTTACTTGTCTGGTTATTTGCAAGTGGCCTCTCGAACTGCACCTCCAGGACCAAATCATACTAACTGCAAGTAATCCCAGTATAACCAACACCCTCATCTGGAGGGTGCTATACTAACCTCAGCATAGGAGCTCTTTACCATGGGCAGGTAGGTGTATGAAGGTGTTTAGGCAAGAGAATGTCCAAAAAGTGTTTTTGTAGATAAGATCTTTCAAAAGCCTAGTACAACATGCCAATCATGTTTCAAAGAAAACGCCCTCTCATTTTCAGATTGGAAACGAATCGAAATCAGAAAACACTATTGTTAAAGTGATCCATAATGACAGTACCAGTAAAGCTAGCACATGCTCATGTGTAAAACGGTTCAGTATGAACAGCAGGGTTAGATAGCCATCTTCCACTCATGCTTGTACAAACACACTTAAGAAACTTCTAAGTATGGATACATTATAATGAAAATGCTGTTTCACAAGAGATATGAAATTCTGTGCAAGGGGCCTAATGTCCTCACTAATCTGTAACAAAATGATTAACATTGAAGTACCTCTCTTTTTCCTCCGGTGTGTTCTTTGGAAGTTTCATGGCATCCTGGGTTAATAAAAAAAATGCATTTAAGTATGCTGGATATACTTGTACATCTGCTTACATAGCAAGCACATCTTAGGCTAGCTTTACAAGACTGGACTAAAATATTGCAGCAGCCCTTGGACCATTTCAAGGTAGTAGTACACACCAGAAAAACAACTTCAAAACATTATCTGCACAAGGACATGCACCTACCTGTAACTGCAAGCTATAGTACAGTGGCCACCAATTATGTGCAACATTCCAATCTAAGCCAATAAATGGCTTCAGAACTTTCCCTGCGAGTCTATGCTAAAGAATTACAAAATGGTTAACCACTAGAACATGCTCATATAAAAACACCAATGTGCATGTGGAATAGGAGTAAAAATGTATAAATGCAATCTGCACAGGTATGTATCTAGACTTTAGAGAAACTGACAAGTATGTACATTCTGATCTGAAAGATGTGATATTTATGAAAGTTAATGTTAGGAATAATTACTATGCTTTAAAGTAAGTCTACCTTTCAAGAAACTTGTCAGCAGACAATGAGCCAATTCTAAGACTTGCAAGTGACTTACTCCACTAAGCATGCTTTAATTTCAAAAAGACTATGTAAGCAGCTCACTCTGGTGTAAGGATAGTGTATGAAACAGGGTCAGACAGACCAGATTCTAAAGACTTGTTCAACGTTAAAGTGACCTACTCCTCTGTAATACACCAAAGAAAGTCACTTCCTCTAAGAGAAGGTCTTTTGGAATCTGGTCTGCGAAGTAAGCCAACATTAAACATATGCCTCAAGTCGGACTAAGTCACTTACACTATGTGAAAGTTTTTTGGAATCAGGGCAGCCTTGCACCAAGGTACTTACACCGACAGCAAGTCTTTTGGAATCTGGACCACTGTCAAATATCCAGCAACACAGACAAGAGAGGATGGTATTGTACATGCATGTTGTGAAGACTGAGTTGTCATTACACTAGTATTTTTTGCTGAAGCACTTGCAACCATGTGCAATACATCATTTTTCAGTAAGTTCAATACTTTGACAGGCTCTGTTCAGGCATGTACTAGTGGCTATTCCTTACATATTACTTCTCAAGCTCGGTTATTCAAGTGTGATATTTGGTTTGAGTGTTGTTCACTTGCTACAGACTGTAGAATTGTTTTGAAAACTTAGTGCAACTGTGACAGCCAAGACAAATTGCAAGTACTGGTTTACTTTTTCATTTTCAGAGTTATAGGGACTCAAGAGGGACAATGGATACAGAGGGCTTGCTGGTTTACAAAAATATACATGTGTACAGGTACCAGTGAAATTCAGACTAGATATCACTGGAGTGATCATTTTTTTGTGCATAAGCAGAGGTTTCATGCAATTGAGAAATTGAGGAATGAAGTTAAGCCTGGGACAAGCTGCCTTTACAACAGACTAAACTTGTACTTTTCATGTAGAACATGCTCTACAAAATACTACCAAATAAGGAACTATGTCAAAAACGGAGGCTGAGCAGTACATAGGACTAGTAACTCAAGCTATCATTTATTACTCAAGGCAAAGCAAGGAGAGCTTAAAGTCTACCTGTTTAGAGAAGCACTTCTAGAAAAGAAATAAAGGACATCATTGTGAACAAAGACATTGCAACAGTACTATTAAGTACAAGCAACAGCCCCTTCTCATATTATAACAAACCTACTCACCATCATACATTAGGTTATTGCATTTAGTCTCAAAACCCACCTTGAACTAGGTTAGACAAATATTTTAAATGAAAAAGTGCATGCTCGATCATTTTAATGTGGGGGGGGGTCTGAAAAATTTGAAGTTCTATGGAATATAAATATGGTTTTCAACTACTGTTATCAAAACCTGCAATAGAACAATGTTAACAGGATTCTGAAGACTTTCCTCAGTACTTCAGAGACTGAAGAGATGCAGTATTAGAAGTACACTTAAAGTCTACAAAATGACAATTCTAACTGCAACAAGTCATGCCCTCAATACCAGACCCAACGTTAAAAAGATGCAGGAAAAAGCATCTTTCAAGAGAATTGCGCAAAAGTCTCCAAGATCTTAAGTTCAATGCAAGGTAACCAGACAGCTGACTGAAGACTAAGAGGAAAAACAAATCAACTAGTCTGAACAAAATTTAACATGGCTCGAGGATAAGACTTTTTGGAATACCTAACACAGAAAAAATTATGGGGAACTTCCTTACACATTGGATTCCAAAGTCAAAATTTAAAGGAAGCATTATCCTAGAGATAAGAGTTCATAGGTCCTTAGGTGTGAAGTTACTAAACCCAATGGACATCTATCAATTCATATGGCAGTCTATTTTGACAAAACTAATGTTTAAAACAGAGTGGTCTAGTGTTCTATTTAGACTATTGCAATACCTTATTTAATAACTGCTATGCAACAAAATTAGGGGAAAGAAATTGCCACTTTTTCATCACATTGCTTAAACAAAATAGCAAACCCATTTTATATCCAGCTAGACTTCCTAATGGAGAAAAAACTTTCTACACTCTAGAAACTGCAGTAACTTGGCTCAATGCAGAAATCCCCAGAAGGGAGCAAAACTGTTCTCTGAAACAATAACCTGACCAAGAGAAATAAACTGTCACTGCACAAAAAGAAAAAAGCATCAACTCCCAGCCTTCAAGGAAGAAAAACATATCTGTAGTCAAACTATTCAGAATCTTTTCAAAAGTAAATATATTTTCCACACTACAGTTCAATTATATTTAATACTTTAATGGAATTTTTCAGATGGTAAATGCTTCTAGGGTGGTATTCAGTCGTTAAAAAATTACAGTGGATGTGTATTGGCTATGAAGTACAGCTTCGATGGAATTCAAAGACAGCAGTTGTGTGGAACTGAGAAACATTTGCAAAGGAGGCAGTAATGAAATGTGAAGGAGTAGTATGTGAAAAATGTATCTTCTGCAAATAAGGTACTCTTCCCACATTTGTGCAACCCTCTGATGTGCAAACGCACAGTACACACAAGGGTTATATAAAAAAAAAACAAATATGAGCCTTCCCTCCACTTGGCAATCTGAAGACGCTTTCTCACTGCCAGCATAAAGTTCCCCATTCTTATGTGCTAATTTTAGTCAAACAAAACCAAGTGCACCAAACAGGACTCACTGGCCCAGAGGAGGCTATAGGCAAAGTGTAACCCATCTTAAACTTTGCGCAGGAAATCTTGGACAGGCTTAGAACAGATATATGGGTTTGGCGGGTTTGTATGGACCACATACAGGAAATGGGAGAATATGGGGCCTGCGTACTCCTGTGGATGCAGAGGTAGGTCTACTCTTCACTATACTTGCTATGGGGACCTTGCAGAGGAACCAGGGACAGTCTGGGTATCTCAGTCTCTAAGGATAAGCACGTATTTGTTATATTTTACAGTTCAATTTGTGAACCAAGTCGATAACAATTTTAAGAAGTGAACATCACACCCTTCACACTGCAAAGTGTCTTCTTGGTTTGTTTTGGACCCAGTATAGGTTGCATACTGGGTTTTTGAGGCTTCGAGGGATATCACAGACTTCTATTTTTACAACACATTTACTTCTGGATGCATTCGGACATGATCATGCATCATTCTGGCACTCAATGGCCAAAGCCAAATGCAGCTCCCTCTCATTTCTCTTACCAGCATCGATAGCAAAAGTGGCCAGCTTACAAGCCTTAGGACAGCAATCCTAGCAGCCTCATGCCATAGGTAGGTACTAAGCTATTGGCCCTAGGGCCTATATAAGCCTAGCCAAATAGTACCCTGGCTTTTGCCACCCAAGAAAATTATTTTCCTGTGCCCCTGTCTAGCAGAGCTACAGAAGGGATCCCCGGGGTGAATTTCCCATCTCCCATCCAATCATCAAAATTTTGTTGGAGTGCTAATGAGGAGCTTTGTTTGATATAGGACAGGTAGTTTGTTCCAGAGTATGGGAAGTCTGAGACAGGAATCCATCCCTGCAGCATGTTCTGTTTATTGCGGTGACAAGGTTTAGGTCCCTAGAGTGTGTAGCTTGGAAGGGATTGGGATTTCTTTATGTGGAGCATGTCCAACAGCTCTGGGTTTGACATTGCTTTGCATGGTAGGCAGAGATCGCCTCTGAGTAGGTGATATGTGACAGAGTAAATCTGGAGTTCGGACTGTCTGCATAGGGCATCTGTTTGAGGCCAGTAATACTCAGAGGTATTTCTGTTGCCTTTCCAGTTGTAGACATCTTGAGGTACATACCAAAAGGGGTGTTCTACTCTATAATGGGTCTAATGAGTGATGAGCAGAGGGGAACAATGACCTTTTTCCTGGATGAGAAACCTTTTGTGATGAGATGTGCCATGTAGAATTTCCTGACTACTGTGGTGATGTGATTATCAAAGGAGAGACTACTGTCCACCTGTGTCCCAAGGTCTCATCACACTTTCGGTGGTAGACTACCACCTATGTGGTAGTTATGGGTACACAGATTTTGCCAAAAGGGATGACAATGCACTTTTTGGCATTGAGCTTGAGGCCATGGCTTTGACACCAAGCATCTGTCTCAGTGAGGCCCTTTTGTAGGATGTCCACATTGTTAGAGGATTGGATTATGGCTCCGAGTTTGCAGTAATCTACAAACTTCATTAACCAAAGACCTTCTGTATTTGGTATCTACTTCTCTGAAGTACAGGCTAACAGGCAAAGTGGCTTCTAGTCCAACTGTGGGCCATGTCATTTGCTATGCAATGCAAGATGTTCTACACAGAATGCTTGATGAATGCAATGTATGTGACATGATTAGTAGTGCAGTCAAACTGTGCAGACATTTTCATAGGCTAGTACTAGGCTAACTGCCCTTTCGAAACATTGTAAGCCTAGCCAGTCATCCCATGTGAGATTTAAACCCTGTACCTTGTGTTTTGTAAGGCAAACACCTTAACCATTAGGCCACCCTCCCAAATTTTCTCCTTATATCAAGGAGAAATGTCATACTTATCATTTGTACAGGGTTGAGGTTTCACTGGCAAAATTATACTGACAGACAAGTGTAGGATAACAGGTTGTATGAAAAATGTTTAGGGCTATACTGGGATTGTTTCACTGCACTGTTAAAGTATGAATCTTCATTCACATAGTTAGTTGCCTTTCAAAAATAAAGCTGGTCTGAGTTTTTGTTTTGCAGGAAGGGGGGATGCTGTTGTCCATTTACAGTTTTGCAGATGAGAAAAAACTGCAGTAATGCACCTGTCTGCAGAGTGATTTCTGGGGAAGTACTGTCCAAGTTAATGTTCAAAATGTCACATATTGGAAGTTGTCCTACATTATGTCCCCAAAGGATAATGTGGGTGATGGTCCCATAAGCTGAACTGTTGGCATGCAAGCTTGATACAGAGTTGCTGCATTGATTGGATCTACTTGATGCAAGGAAACTTCTTGACATTGTCCCAATAGTGCTGTGGGTCAGAACTTGGCAGAGAAGATTCTACCACGTTATGAAGTCTGGGTGAGGCCTGACTGCCTTCTTGAGGCAATCCACATGAATGTCTGCAGCACTTTGAGATAAACATTTTTGTCCTGCCTACTCATGTACAACAAATGCAGCCAGTCCCTCTTCCAGCTATGTTCCCATTGTGTCGCTGTTCAGTCTTTACTAGTGAACACATGGAGGCAGACATTGGCACCATGTAAGCAACCATACTATACATGAGGATCAAGGCTTTGCCCCTCAAGCCCACTGTGAAATAGGTCTTTACTTTGCTCCTTTATGTACACATGTGCCAGGGGTACAGCAACATCCAAAAGGGTAGCTTCTTCAAGCAGTTAGGTTATACAAAAGAAACGGGTGCTGAGCTATTCGGTACTGCCCCTGTTGTAACGTCATTTACTCATTATGCCAAGTATGTGAGCCTGTTACTCCCTTTGGAGTTATCTATATGCTGTGGGGTAATGGGCCCTTCAGTACACACTGCAATTGTGTGTCACTATTCTCAGGATTTGTCACAAGTATGACAGTTGTGGAAGCGTCAGACTTTCTACAGTCATCGGCCTGCTGTGTTGAGGCACAGGATGTGGTTCCTTCTAGTACTGACCCTGTGAATAAATGTCAAGGCATGGTTAATAAGACCAGTGACACTTGGAATATTTTTTTCCATAAGGGTATGATGCCCACATTTCCAATGTAGTGTCTAAGGTTTGTGCTAGATCTAATGCTGATAAAGTACTTGCACAAAAACATGCACGAGTTCCATGTACAAAGACATGTCAAATACATCTCGGTAGATTTTAGTAAAGCCAGCTACTCACTAACCCTCCACAATGAAGGACTATGGACGTCAGAAAGTGTTAACACCTCCTCAGATGCTTCCTGCAGCATCCTCATCTTATCAAAGCCATCATTAGTGTTAAAGGTTTGTGCTATAGACAACTGCATTCTGCCCAGCTTTGTCCTGGCATGTGGCACTATAATTAGCACGTGTTCTACACTGTAGGAAGGTGTGGTTCCTAACATTTGTCAGCTGCTCCTCAGTTCAATGCCTTAGCACTCTGCTTACTTTGGACTACATTTTCGATGTCCCACGTTTTAGTGGCAAACCACAGAAAAAAATGGTTTCAAGCTAATAAAAATGGAAGACCTACAGTGGTGTCTCATTTCAAATGATGGCGAAGGCAATAAACCAGGAAGTGCATGGATACCACATGAGGGAAGGAGGATTACAAGATTTAGCATTTCACCCTGCTCTTTGCTGTAAGCTTTCCAATGGCGAAGGAGGTTACACATTGCATTTTACTCTTATAGCATCGCATTGTGGATTCCCGATGACATCTTTCTAGGGGAGGAGAGTTGAACACTAAATTTTAACCTGTGAAATTCCACTTGGGAATAGGATTAAACTTTTGCTTTCTCATCCTAACACTTAGGCAGCAAATTAAGCAGAATTTTTGTTTCATAACAAAGGAGCTTTGCTCAAGGCTGTTACTCATCTTATCTGGCCTGTTCAGAGAACTGTTCTTTTCAAGGCTTCCTTCAGTGACTTTTGTTAAACCTTTCAGTTAAAATTTACAGCTTGATGCTTATAGTCAAGGAAACTGGTCTAACACTGTTTGCCCTTTCTGCCTTTGGGATTTCATACAACAGCACCTCTGGTATTTCAGTGGTGTAGGGTTCAGTTCCTACCTCAATTTGTCCACTATACGACAAAGAACACACTTAAGATGGACTCTGAAAAGTAAACATTTAGAGTGTGTTGCATTTATATTCCAAAGACTGCTGCTAGCAAACCTGCCTCAGGTGAGTAGTGTACATTTTTCGGGGCACACTCCGGACATCCCATCTTTGGTGCCACCTACTCCCTACATAGATCACATTATCCAACTTCCTAATTACTCCTTTTGAAGATTAGAGGTTTTAATAAGATGTACGAAATTAATATTCATTCCATGCTGTTCACCATCATGTCACATGAACTATGCCTCAGGAGCTAGTGTCTCTTAGCCTATTTACAATGTAGGTCCCCACCATTTCTACCAGCTTCAAAGTTGGGGCAGTTATTCTGACCCACCAGCTCTTCAACTACACTTGTTCTACTCCTATTTTTCCTCCTCCGATATGTCTAACTCGGTTAGGCTAGTCATGTTAAAACCTTGCTTGTGTCCCCACGCTCCTAGGCTCTTCAGTTTCGTTTCAATAGTCATTTGTATAAATAAAGCCACATGCTCAAGGTCTTCAACTCATCACCTTCTAAAAATTATACCCATTAGCCCCAGCTCTACCCGGTGTACCCCTTCCAAACAATCTCAAGCTGTTTTTGTTAACCTTTCACAAGTCTTCTCTGCATAAATACTGGCCTATGTTGTGTCTTTCGGCTTTTCCTGGTTAGGGGTCGCCACAGTGGAACTCTGTTCCGCTAATGATTGGCAGTTGATTTTACGTGCTGAGTTACCAGCCCTAACGCACAACCTTCAACAAGGCAAAATACTGGCCTATACATGTAGTTAAAAGGAATCCCCCTATGGCTGCCAGCTTTTTTTTTTTTTTTTTTTTTTTTTTAAAAAAGAACCAGTCTTTGGGGAAGAATGACAGTGTAGAAAAAAAAAAGTCATAGCTCTGGTTATTTGTAGAAATAAAGTTCACGCACTGGACACAATTTGACAATCCACTTAGAAAGTGGACAGTAGGGTATTGACAGGAGTGGCCTTAGGTCAACCGGTGCCCTAGGCAAAAGGGCTCCATGGCACCTCCCCACCACACCACTTGGTGCCCCAATTGTGGTCTACCTACACCAGATAAATACTGAAAAAGTGCCCCTACTAGAGTGGCGCCCTAGGCGGTTGCCTAGTTGACCTATGCCTAAGGCCGGCTGTGGGTATTGAACACTCCCTGCACTACAAGCTGGAGAGGGAGAGTATGAAGGTATAATACTGCTGCCAGTTATCTAGCAAACTGGTTCTCAACCTCTACAATTATGCAGTTTAAGCAGATACTACGGATGCCTCAGATGACAACACAAGTTTCTTGGCCGGTTCACAGATTTAAAGATGGAGAAGCAGCAGGCCAATGCAAACACCCATGCATTAAGCTCACCTCCTGTGGATCAGGGCACATTAAGCACAGCAATTGATCTATAAACACACCAACATGCTCCAAAATGTCAGTAGCTGATAACTTCTTCAGACTAGCATCTTCTAAATACATACCATGTAGCTGTTGAAGGCATTAGCATCTGCATCCACCATGCTGATCAGCTCTTTCATTGTGTGATAGAAGGGAGGAATAAGCTTCCTCATTTTTCCATCCAGCTCCTCAAATTGCCTCTTACCATAAGTCATTAAACCAACCATGGAGCCCAGGGCTGCACCCTAAAGAGAAGAGAAGGTTTATAATTCTTTAAAATACCACCAGCAGGCAAATGTGTATTAGTTGTGTGCAATTGCAAAACTGTACACTTTCATGATACATGAACTGCTCCACACCTAGATGGACCTTGTGAAAAGATGCAACAAAGACATGGAACTTGACAAGATATGTAGGACAGATGTTCTACAGACATGCAGCATAGGCTTGAAAATCTGCTACACATGTATGCCAATACACAGCTTTGGGCTTCTTAGACTTCCATTTCCTGACAAAAACTAACCTCATTTAGTAGGCAAGAACCTTCAGATCATGTAAACTCAGCTTTAAGGGAAGTTATTGGAATTAAAAAAAACTTTGAATCAGCAGGTAGAGTCAAAACTTTAATGTAAAACCATACATCAAAAAGGACCATCACAATTGAATACATTTCCCAAAACAGACTCATTCCAGAACACCATTCAAGAGTTTTAAGTGACTCTTTGAAAATCAAATTTTACAAAAAAGGTCAATGAACTGTTATGGCTGCAATATTTTCTCAGGTTATATTAGCAAAAGCAATTTGTATTTAAGCTACATTTTAGACCTGCTCATACCACATTTTTTCCAAATCCCTTGGCATTAAAATTTTATGACAGACAAGTCAGTTTGTTATTCTTGCAGCTGGATAGCTTGTGCCTGGCTCAGGACCTCAGACTAAACTGCACTTTCATCCATTTCCTTTCACAACCTCCCTTCTCCAAGTCTTTTTGAACACTTTGTGGATTGCCCCCTCCACTGAGGTAGGCAACCAGTACTCTGCTCGAGGTAGGTGACCTGCCGCGACCAGTACTCTGCTCAGCTATCTGCATCTGATAGAAACTAGGCTTACAACAAAAGATAACACTATTATTGCTTGTATTTCTGTACCTGCTCTTATCACAGTTATTGCCAGTTTCTGCGTTTTACTGCAATTTTTGCCATTTTTCAATGACTGCAGTTATTACTGTGTTTTGGGCACTTGTACTTTGTAGCATAGACTAGCCACAGATTCTGCTGCAACTAGTTCCATTTTGGAAATGAGCACCAATCCCCAGAAAACTTTCTGAAGAGGGCCCTCTGCATCCTTGTGGAAGCAGGCATGTGGCTAGATACCCATTCATTGAAGCTTGGTCTAGGGCTCTGTTCTGAGCTTTTGATTGGTTATTTGACCCACCAGTAAGTTCAAAAGCCCCACCTTTGCACGATGCCCAGCCCTGCTCATCACACAGATCCAATTACTGTTTACCAAGTACAGAAACAGTACATTTTCCCTTCTCTGTAGTCTGAGGTGACTTTCAGTCTACAGATCAGTACAGCTTCTGGGCTACACTCTCTAGATCTTTTTATCTATAGTAGTGGACCACCCTCACACAAGAACCCCATCAGGCTTTTCAGGTCAATCCCAGTTGCCAACCACACCACTTGCCTAGTACTAGTGAAGGACAGTTCACCATTTCTCCAGCCCACCTGGTCATATTAGGCATTCTGAAGCAATGTAACAATTGCCTCATATACACTGACAATCCGCTTTTTACGGTACTCAAACTCAACATGCAGGAGGTGCATCTACATAAACAGAATCAATGCTCCCTCACCAGTTAGTATACCCAACCCCAAGGAGGTTATCAGAACTCACATAGCAACACCCACTCAGACCATGAAACCAACCCCAGATATGCAGAGGTCCTATACAAAAACCTACCCAATACAGAGACCTCTCCCAAGCACAACACACAGCTCACATGCAGCTAAACAGTACACAAAAAACACACGTACGTGTCTCACTAGGCAAGTCATTAAGGCCTAACAAAACCAAATATACTAGTCAAGAGAGACTGATGTGCTACTCACCAGGTTGGATAAGAGGACTGTCACGGTTAGCTGCATGGCTGGTGCCAGGATCCAGAACATCACACGTGCACTAAAGTCTCTCAGCAGCAAGTATTGTCATAGGACAGGTTAGTGTGAATGACTTGAGAAGCACCTCTCTGGACTATATGAAGAGAGACATGACTGAGCTCTTCAATAGTTGTCCCAGGCAGGTATGTCCCTAGCCTTGAGCAGCATACTATCCTCACCCAGGATGCTGCAATACAAGCGAGAGGGGCAGACTTCAACAATTAACTTCTGTTGTCATTCTAAGGGAATCCAGTTCCTGTGGCTGGTTGGTCAACTTCAATGCTTTACCAGAGTCTCCACCTGTCACCCCTAGGTTTTCACCTTCTAGCAAAGGCTCTTGCCTCCCCCATAGGGCCCTTTGTAGGCAATGTCACAAGTACAAAATTTCCAATGTAAAATTTTCCTCAAAAGTCATCAGGGCAAGATGTTAAATGCTAGGAGTATACCTAAAACACTTGTTGGAAGCTCCTCTCACCTTGGAGGATGCAGACATCTGTGCTATTACAAAACCATGGTTAAGGCTGCAGGGAGCACCCTGGCTATAATGGATTAAAATGCCATATACTCATTCAGACCAGATGATAGCAGGAAATCCAAACTGAGTATATCTTAGAGACAAATACTCCTCCAGATTGATATGTTTAACGAGTCAGTTGAAAATCTACATGTACAACTCTGTAGGCAGAACTTCATATTGCCAGTTATAGGACCCCCCCGTGCACTAGGGCACCCACAATGCCTCCATGGGCCTCCTGGATTCTCTCAATATACCAAACACCCCGATTTTGCAAGACAACTACCTAGCAATAGATTGGTCTAACTACACCTGTAACAAACTACTTGCCCAGAGATTCTTGAACTTTGTAAACTCCAGTGAACTGAAGCAGTTAGTACACACCCTTACTAGAAATTCAAAAATCCTGGATCTGGTGCTCATGAACATGATCAATCATTGCACCCCCCAAGGGTATAGCCATCTCGTGAGATCCAACCACAAGATGGAGACACTAGAAGTAACAATAGTGTCAGACCTTCCCCCAGATGGAACTAAACTAAAATAATTTTTCAACTGTAATCTTACAAGATATTACTAGTATAGCGCATTAGTTTCATAGCCCTACCCCTATTGATGGAATAGACCTTGGCATAGGTATCCTTGCCAACACCTTGAATAAACAGCTGCACTGACTCAGCCGTACATGATAGAATAAAATAAAGTTCCTCATGTAAGAGCAAGCCTGTTTGGTAGACCTCTCCCATAAACAGGCTATAGAAATGAGAAAAACTGTCTAAAAAGCAGAAGATTGTCCCCAAACTCAAAAGACTCATTATTGGGCTAAATAAACAAATGATACACCTAGTGAAAAAATACAAATCTTACTAGAAATCTGAAATGGCCACACTAGCCAAGAGCAACTTACAAGACATTTAGCTATGTCCGCAACTAAAAGTGTAAATCCCAGATTTGCACTGAACTTGTAAATGGCTTTGGTGACCGTCTTGAAGTCCACCAGGTTCAGTAGGCATGATCTCCCTTTGATAAAGCCAAACTGGGATCGGTCTAGTGTTAAGTTGCCTATATTCTTGGAGGTCCACGATTCTCTGAACCTGGTGATACTGCTAACCTGCTGGCAGATAGGTTCAGTGAGAACTTCTCCCCCATGTCACTGCCCAATGTATCGCAATACATTGCTCCCACAAGTCCTCCCCAGAAATTTCTAAGGAATAGGCCCTTAATACCCTTTCAAAGGCAAAAAAAAATCTATGGGACCAGGCATCCTTGTCTGCATCCTAAACTGCCTAAAGCAGGAGCTAGCAGCACCTCTGCATAGTCTTTAACCATAGTCTAAGCAAGGAGTATGTTCCTGCAGAGTGGAAAACTACCACTGTGAAGGTTCCTCTGCTGACCCTGTAAATTACAGACCAATAAGTGTGACCAGCCTCATATGCAAGCCCATGGAGAGAATCATGGACCTCAACAAGGATATAGGCAACCTCCACCCATCCCAGTTTGGTTTTATCAAAGGTAGATCATGCCTACTGAACTTGGAGACAGTCAAAGCCTTGGATGAAAGCAAAACTGTGCATACTGTCTATTTAAACCTACAGAAGGCCTTCAACAACCATTCCCCACTCAGGCATCATTGATAAACTTACCGAAATAAATGTAAGCCAGTGTATAGTTAAGGTGAGTTACTAAGTGGCTCACCAATAGAACACAGTTAAAGTAGGGGACTCTTCATCCACCTCCAGACCAGTAATCAGTGTAAGACCAAGGGATTGGTGCTGGGGCCCATAATGTTTGGATCTAACTTTTCAGAAGTACAGGCAAAAACAAAAGGAGTGGCTAAAAGTTTGCAAAGAACTACAAGCTGGGTTTTTATCACAGAATCCCCTATTGACATTCTCACCCTTCAGGATGGCCTTATGCAAACCAAGGACTGGTGCCAGTCATGTGCTCAAGATAAACACCAAAAAGTAAATCATCCCCTTCAGCAAGGGTGACATACCTGCAAACTACCACATTAACAATTTTACATACCCAAACAGTGGCAAGAAATCTGGGCACATAGGTTGACTGCAATCTCTCCTTAGACAGTTTCCTCCAGCCTCAAGGCTGCCAAGGAAACATTCAAGGCTGCCAAGGAAACATTCAAGGCTGCCAAGGAAACATTCAAGGCTGCCAAGGAAACATTCAAGGCTGCCAAGGAAACATTCAAGGCTGCCAAGGAAACATTCAAGGCTAAGGTTGTCAAGCCAATTATCTTGGATTAACATGAAGGAAAAAAGTGCTACTCTGCTTGACACGGTGGATGTTTGTTCCAGATGTGGGACATGTGAACCCATCATGCCAAACTGTATGTTGAAGTATACATGTTCTTTGCAATCAATGCTGCAGTACAGATTCTTGCATCTTCCAGCAATACAGATTATTGCATCTTCCAGCCATACAAAAGCCTGCAAGTGCCTGATTACCAGAAACTTTGCATCATCCCTAGCCAACTGACATCCAGACATTAGGGTAGAAAATAGGCATCCACCAGTGCATCTTCAGGTCTTTCTAACCATGCAGTCTAATGTGCTACTCTGTTAATCTAACATTCACAGTTAGTCTGCTTGCCCCCCCCCCCACCCAGAGTTTCCTACACCTAGTTTCAGATAAGTACTCACTGTGAAAATCAATGAGCAAGAAGGCCAATAACTGCTCAAAGTGTGGGAAGCAAATCCCCATTCATTCAAATTGGTTGGTTGAGGCCTCAGCATGACATTTCTAATGGTCAGAAGTGTGCTATGCTTCATTCCAAAACTCAAGTGTAGGACCAAAGTCCTGGCAGCCCACATGGAGTCTTCAGACCCAACACCATCTGCCTCTTCACATGCCTTGGAATCAGTAGGTTGCTCAAAAAAAAAGATAAGGAAATAAAGGACATTGCAGACAATGCAGAGCCTTCCATGTCCATGGTAGTGTCTTCTATGACTCATTTAAGGCTTTTTTGCAGATCCCTGGTCTGACAACCAGTAGGCTCAAGCTCTGGCATGACCCTCAGGATGTTGCTGTGATGGGATGTATTGCCAGCTATGCCAGGAGAAGTAGGGCAGTAGATGTGCAACATATGTCAGCACAGCTAGCTGCAAATCGTACATCATTCATATTAAACAGATTTGTACAGATGCTTGGGTTAAATATGTACTAAAACACCAGTGGCTTGAAAAAAACACCAAGCGAAGCATTCTCACAATTTATTCCAATGAAACAATCCAGTACCTCGGCCATTCACCTTCAGTGGATACCTCATTATCACAATTCTTTTATACATGCAACCCTGCCCCCCCCCCACGGATAAATCTACCAATTAAAATTAACCTTTAAAGTGCTACCTGCAAAACAACAATTAATCAAATGTGGAAGTTCAGGAAGGATGCGTAAACATTAATACAATATAAAAATCACTACATAAACTATACAAGTAAACGTTTTAAAAGAATAAATGCACAGAAGCCTGCTGCACAAATTTAATGTTTATCAGTTTCCAGATTAAGACGCCTAGGGAATAAAAAGAGTTCTATAGTTCAAAAGGAATTCTCTCCAGTTTAAGCTTTTTACCAAAATCACCCTCCTTACACAATACTGGTTGTGCCAAGACACAAATTACAATCAGTCCCAGCATGCACAGTGTGAAAATGCTCTGCCACAGGACTCTGTGTTTTTATTCCATATGTCACCCAAGTGCTCCAAGATCCACACCTTATCCAGCCTTTTTAGTTTGCCCTACATACCATCTAATGTTACTACACCCACAGTCAATATAAACTACACTACAAGAGCAATGAAACCTCCCCATAGAAAAAAAAAGTATCTCATTAAAAGTCCCAGAAAGATTACAGATACTGCAACAGACTTTACAATAACCACAACAAAATGAAGCCAATGGTTCCTAAAGTGGTCTGGAAACTCAAATTCAACAATTCCTTAAGGTTCAAAACCCTGCCACAGGAAAGTTTTACTCAGATGGGAAGTGTCCTACAGACTCATCCAAATGAACTAAAGGCCATAAATACAAAACTGCCCATTTCAATATACAGGAGAAAGGGGAATACTTTGACAAAAATATCCCTTCCACCATCTGCTTGATCAGCATCTCCCTTCCCCTTCAACCCAACATTCCTTACAAAGACTTTTAACCTTCATCTTGACATTAAGTTTTTCTTTAGCCCAAGCCAACAAATCTGTTTGTAGCCCCTTATAACCAGTCATTAACCTCATGTAAAGGTCTCCCTACATCTATCAGAACTATTCTAGGAGACACTTAAATTACCCAAAGGGACAGGACTCGACACAAGGAGGATTTATGCTGTCCGTATGTAAAAAAAAATGACTGCATATGGTCTGAAATGAACTTCTCATCTGCATAAAATTCTACATCCAAAAACTGTATCAAAGATTTGTGAAACAAAAATTCAATCCATGTTTGGTATTTAACATATCCATAAATTAGTGATGGGTCCCCCATGCACACAAAAGTTAAAGCAACATTTAAACATTTTTTTTTCAAAAAAAAATGCCACACAAATTCCTTTTAAAAATAACCCATATAAATGATTGCACTAGTAGGTGCATATAGGGTACCCAT
The DNA here is from genome assembly GCF_019279795.1 of Protopterus annectens. Taxonomy (NCBI): domain Eukaryota; kingdom Metazoa; phylum Chordata; order Ceratodontiformes; family Protopteridae; genus Protopterus; species Protopterus annectens. The sequence continues at coordinate 27,592,448 of NC_056728.1, read as the reverse complement.
CTCTGTTCCCTTTTGCAAATAAATTATCATCAAACTTGTAAATATGCAAACCTACATTTAAACCAAGTGTGAGGGCCCTCACCCATATTATGAGCAGCCTCCAACTCCCACCTCAAGTTAATATTAGTGTACAATTCAGTGGTGACCCAATAATAGTCCTCTTGCCATCCTAAACTCCTTACTACATCACAACATTCTTGTGCATTATGTGTAGGAGACTGGCATAAAAATACCTTAAAAAAGGTAATCTAGAAGGATTCTACAGAAACAGTCCAAGTACACTCACCTAGGGTAGGTAGCTGTATGGTACAAACACTGTACTAGACAAGGTGGCTCCATAGAACCTCCAGCCCATAATGGGCAAGAACTTTAACGGGTTTTTGTGTAGTCTAAAATAACAAAATACATAGCTTGTTCCTTTCCCCCTACTGAAAGAGGGCAAACTTTTTGCCTTGCTTTCATTTTCAGACTACTCCCTCCTTTTCTTCATTTAGTGCAGCATCTTGCAGCCAACACTAAATACTTGCCCACACATGTAAATTTCTGCTTATTCTTCCTGGGCTTGTGTACTGCTCCCGGTAATTCTCATTTACCCCCTGGTTTTATTTTACACTGTTCAATCCATACAGTTAACTCTTGAAAACTCATCTCATGCCATAGTGAATGCTTACAAGGATTTGACAGTGATGATTCAGTAGATGGGACCGACTTTGTTCCCCCTCACCATGCTCAGGAGCACTACACTCCCCCCACCCTCTCCCAACTCCTACCAACTCCTCCTAATCTATATTTAAGCGGTCCCAACTTCACCTCTACACTTTAGTGGTGGCTCGCGATATCGGACTACAGGATTGCAGCCCCCCCCAAGCTGTGAACCAGAGTGTTACAGTCCTACAAAACCTCCACACAAAGTGAATCTGGACTGCACCCTTACTAGTCTGGACTCAGGAAGAAGGAAACAGACTGCTACTTCTCCAGAAAGCGGTGGACTGGAAGGGGATCGAGCTGCAGAATTAGCAGTCTTGGACCGTTCCCAGGAAAAGAGCCAATAAACCAGAAGTGTGCATTCTGGCACGAATGCAGGCTACTTGAATTTGTGGTCAAGCTTAGAAAGCTATGCGGATCGATTCTTGCAGGTATGAGAAATCAAGCTGTGGAGGATTGATTCTATAATTA
>NC_056728.1:27491272-27583772 GCF_019279795.1 Protopterus annectens | reverse complement strand
CTAGTCTGTCACAAATCACTCCTGACACTTGTCCATCCACTCCATCCTGCCAGTACTCTTCACCTCTCTTCCACACTCACCTATTGAACTATGAACTATTGATCCCAAGCATTTAAACTCTTCCACCTTCGCCACTTCCTCACCATTCCAGATGCATTGCTGATATTGTACTGTGTTGTAAATGGGATGGATGCTGCCGTGTTGAGAATGTCCTCTTTGGCAAAGATACCTAGTAACTATGAACCAGTCCGTTATTTGCCATCCATTCCCTATTGCAATATTACTAGCTTATTTTTTTAAACTTACTATAGGCAATTTATTCCTCAAGGGCAACAGGCACTTTATTTGTAGATGAAACAATGAAATATAAAGTTGTTTGCTAGCAGCAACCTCTTAGTTACAGATCTTTTTAAATGTAGAATTATTTAGATGACTGACTTCCGCAGAGAGATTGCGCATATTTACCGATACTGGTGTATTGTAGAAGTTTGAGTAGAATTATGATGGAAATGTTCTCAACTGAGCAGTTTTGTCATTATTGGTGCATGCATTTTGTTTCATTGTTTACTGGAAAAATTTACAACTGTACTGTATTATACAAGGAATATAATTTAATGCAATCAGAAAGTGCATCACAGAACACATGCATGTTGTGTGCAAGGGGCCTATCATTTGAAAATAGCCCAAAGTTGATCTTTATCTGCCACTAGCTAGATGTATTTTCTTTGAATGTGGGTTTCAATGCTGTTTCAACAAATGAGTTTCAAGAGCAGAGAAGTTTTAATGCCAGGTCTGTTCATTGTGATGGGGGGATACTTGGTTTAGCAGAAGTATTGGTGTTTGTGCTGTAAAATGCAAAATAAAAACTTTCAAATAAAGTCCAAATCATCGAAGTAAAGCAGTATTCACATTAGTGTATATGATAAATGGAGTAAAATAGCCAAGTAATGGTTCATTGGGATGGCTGCAGGGGGAGGCTCCATTCAACCATGATTTTGAGGGGGGAGGGCGGCAAACAAAGACAGCCCCAGCTAACTATACCTCTCAACTGCCTAGATTTTCAGAATGAATAGATTTTTGCTTCTTATTTTTGGTTTGTTCCTCATAAAATTTGTGGTTTTCTGGCAAATCATTTAGTAATTAAACCACAAAATAATGACAGACTGAGTTTCAGACTTCATAACCTTAAAAAAATGCATGCTAAAGCAAGACATGTTATTCTATCAACTGTCAGTTTATACAAGACATTTTTAGTACAGTTTATATGTTCCCTCCAATATATTTGGCCTTGTCCAGATTTCCTGCATTAACAGGTTGAGAGGTACGTGCAAATAAATTGCTTTATAGAATTAGGCATATCCAAACCTCTCAACCGTCCCTGCTTTTGGCTCAAAATGTTGCTCTTCCCCCAATAATCCCTCTGCAAAATGGCAATTTTGGAAGAAAACGTGGAGGGTTTACAATTAATAAATAACCAAGTTATAGATTCGTTTTATTTCAGAAATGCATGCAGTTTATTTTATTTCGTCAGCTGCTCAAGTTAAGTACTAAAGTCCCTTTGACAGGTTCCCAGCTGTATTGTGTGGCTATTTTATATTTTTGCATGACATTTTTGGTCCATTTTTCATAAAATGGTGGGTTTTTTGGCAAATTAGTGGCAAATCATTAAAGACTGAAGTTAGAAAATTTCAGATTTCATACCCTTCAGAAAATTCATAGTAATGCAAGACCTATTCTATTATTTTTAAGTTTATAAGAGCAATATTTAAAAATTGGGCCTCATCCCACTTCTATGTATGGCTTTGTCCAGATTTCTTGCTCTGAGGTTGAGGTATGACAAATGTGTCGGGGCCATCACAGTCAGCCAGAGACATTTCAAATTAGGACATACTTGTTGCACCCCACTCCCCCATGTAGTGACTCTGGACGTGTCCAAGCAAGGCAAGGGGCAGTTACAGTGTAAATGTGCAGAGTATCCCCCCATCCAAGGTAGACACAAGTACTACAGTGGCTTTTCATCTGTCCTTGATGCTGCAGAATGTTCTGGCTTCTGTCATTTTTATACTGTTGATTTATGCTCATTATTCAAAAAGTGCCTGTTGCTCTGTGTTTAAGTAGCAATGCTTTAATGACCATCATGTAAGCTTGCCTGAGTGTAAGATGCAAGTAAGCTTTAATAAGCATACTGTTAAATTGCCAATACTGAAAGCTTGTTGCCATGCAGAGAATACTTATATAACTAGATAATGTATAAGCCTTGTGTATTGAAATGCATAGGACAGTATTTGTAATAAAGGACAGGCTTGCATTATTTTAAGCAGCTCATTACATTTGGAGACTTGCTGTCATCTTTGCAGGCTTTACCTGTAAACTAAACAGAATGCCAATCATGTGTTGTCCATAACCTGTGTAGTAATCCTTAAAGCAATGCATCTTGAGCTTGTTTGCTTTCATTTTTTACTTTTGATGATGTTTTCCCCATGAAACAAGTAGATAGTGGTCAGGTAACAGGTCTTTTTTGGATAAGAAATATTTTTACAAGTGGGGGTATCAGAGATTGCTACTTTCAGCATGTTACCTGGTACTTTAATAAAGCTTAATATAAATTATAATTAGAACTGCAGTGCAAGGAGAAGTGGTTTGAGTTGAGTGCTGCTTGTTTTTCTTATACTTTATTTTGACTGGCATTCCAGTGATGCATTTAAAAATTCATCCCTCAACCTATTTGTTCCCATCTAGATATTAAGTAAGCTGTCATGCAGCCAATGCATTAATATTTTTTTTCTTCTACACTTCATTTTGTCTTTGAATCTCCTAATGAAACCCAGGGCAGCGTATTTAGTTTTTGTGGTTTTCAGCATAGCTTCTCCCCTTTCTAGTTGGCCACACCTGTTCCCACTGACCCCACCCATTCAGCTGTCTCCTGCAGCCCCCCTTTGATTTGAAATCACCAGCCACCACAGACAACCTATCTCTGCATTAGAACAGCAAAACCCAGTAACAGTTGAACTACAATCATCTCTAACTTAAATGCTGCAAACCAGCATGTTCTTTTAGAAGTTATACCACTAACTATAGCTACCTCTGTCCAGTTTAGATAAAATTAATATCTTCAGCAACATCCAACTTGCATGTCGTACAAAACCAACTCAAACCCAACTAGTGTGCCTCCTCAGCATATTAGCACTAGCATACCTCCCTCATGAATACAATACTCCTACAAACCCACTCAGTACAGTTAGAGTCTCACAACACCAGTCACACTACCAGCCTACCTTCCTAGATTAAGATACCTGCAATTGAACTCTCCTTAAAAGCATGTACACTAATAGTACAGTATTAAATGTACCATTCTATTCCTCTCCCATCCCCCAATTCCAGCCTTCTCCTCCTAAATATCAATCTTAAAAGCACAAGTAATAAAATCCAGACATACATGCAACAAACCAGCCAACACATCCATTCCATTACTTTTGGACTTCTCCGTTAAATGATTTGCACTGCAGACAGCGCACTCAGCTGGACCATTAGCTTGTGGGTATTCATGACTTCTGGTCACATGAACAAAGTCCCAAGAAATGGCAAAGTCTTTAAACCAGTGACTAGTGAATTATGCACCATTATCCAAGATGACTTTATATGCGTGTTGCCATGGTCTGAGAAATGCCTTTTTAGTTTTGTAATTACTGTGCCAGATGTCAAAATCACAGACAACTTCAAGCTATCTAGGGGAGTTGACCAAGACCAAGTAGTGTTGACCATTCCATTTGAAAATATCTACTGCTGACCATGGTAAATCAGCGATTGGGTGTAAACGAACAGGTTTGTTTTGCTGATGTGGCTCATTACTGTTGCAAACCAAACATGACTCAATATGTTTGGGCACAGAGGGCCAACACACAAGACCTCTTACTCTTGTTTTTTAGTGGATTCAGTGTCCGGGTGGCCCCTGTGCAGAATTTGTATATAGTCCTTCGCAATGATTTGGGAACTACTACTTTTGAGCCATTCATAAGGATGCCATCTTCCACAGAGCTCATCCCTGAATAGGAAATGCTGCTACATTTCTAGTGAAACTTGTTTGACAGGTTGGCCAGCCTTAGTTGACATAACTCAGTTCTTGAAGAACTGGGTCTTTAGCAGTGCAATTTCTTAAACGTGAGCCATAATGATTAAATGTGCTCGACTTCCATAACTTCAAAAATCAGCCATCACACTTGTGTTGTACTGTTATCTTTCTAGGGGTGTGGGATAAAGTACCAGCAAGATGCATGCATTTGGCTTTCATGTCAACTGGTCTATATTAGAAGACCAAAGTCGCATTCTTTCAGATGTGTCTTGGTTGAATTTAAAAGGCTGAAAACACAAAATATCAAAGCAGCTGTTAAGCAAATTCTTTCCCTGGGAAAGAATTCACTTGGCCGCTTCAGTACTTGGCAGTTTTCTGTAGTGCAGTCACAGAGTACGTATATTTAAACAAGGGGGTGTGGGGGGTGCAGCCCCCCCACTTAATGTAATGTTTGAAATTGTTTTTTGTTGGAACAGCGATTTTTTTCCCTGGGGGGGGGGTAATCACTGTTCTGACAGTTCGACATCGTAAGCTTTCGCTTAGTGTCAATTAATCACCGTTCGCTTTTAAGCATTCGGTGATTCAATATAGACCCCATGCAGACAATAGTAAAGCTGTACTTTTGTAGCTTTATCATGCATTGCAATCAGCTTCTTCAAAATAGTTACTAGTGGCTGGTGATTGTTTATACAGAAGTCCAATCTAGATTGAAACTAGTCATTGAATTTGGAGAATGCAAACAGCAAGCAGCTCACTTCCTATTTGGACGTAGTGCATTTCCCAGTCAGGGTATGGGATACATATGCAATTGGATCGCCTTCCTAAAGATGTGATGCACCAAATCCATACTGACAGGCATCACAGGGGAGTGTCAGACTTTGAGATAAATATCGCAGTGTGGGTGGACTGGTAATTCTTTCAAAGTATCAAACTCATCTTGGTGCTGGTCAAACCACAATATCTTTACATTGTCAACTCACAATGGTGCAGAGTTCAGAGATTCAGGATGAATTTTCCCCAAATTAATCACACAGAAAATGCTGTAAAGATGCAAAATTCTCTGTGACGGGCATTTCATTGATTGCAGTGATCTTTGCTAGATCAGGCTGTAGCCCTGAACTTGTGGACATGTGACCAGTTAACTTTTCAATTTGAATTTATATTTCAGAGGATTTAGCTCTAGGTTGAAGTCACGTGCATAGCTTAGAAATTCCTGAGATATGTCATGTTACTTTTCTCCATTGCCCCCAACAATGTCATCCACAATAATGGCACAAGGATATCCAGCAAATATCTGTTCCATTCATGGCATGCTGGAATACTTCACTAGCGGAACGGATTCAAATGGCACTCAAAAATCTGCATCTCCCAAATAGCGTGCCGAATGTTAGACCCGTGATCCAGGGACATTTGCCAAAAGGAGTTCTAGGCATCTAAAACTGAGAAAACATTCAAATTTGGCATTACTATTGCTACCTCCTGTGTGCATTGAATAATGCAAAGGGCATTAAGTCTCTAGATCAATGCATATCCAAATGTCAGAGCTTCTCTTGCGGGCTGCCACCATGGACGATACCAATTCAGTAGGCTCTGCCCAGAAGTAAAAACACCCAAATCCACCATTCTGTCCGATTCTGCTTTTACTTTACATTGCTACTGGGATTTTATGTGCAGGTCTGACTGGGTTTATTTCATGGTTCATCATGGAATTTGACTGGAAGCTTACCAATTTCATCTTTGAAGGTGTTGGCACATTCTTCAAAGATACTTTTGAAAAAACTGTCATTTTCATTTTATTTAAAATGGTGCAGTTCACGAGCTAAATCAAACCACTTCTTAAGCCGTCTTTTAGGCTTAGTAATGACTGTACATCTCTGAACTACACATAATTGTAAATCATAACTTACCTGCAGAATGGCAAGGAAGGATTATAGCACCATATGAATTTCTTCGCCATCAAACTAATTTTGTGCTCCTTGCTGAAATCAAGGTTCTCCCCAGCTTTTACTTTTGTATAAGCTTTGGCTGATGCAACGTTACATTTGGATCCAGTGTCTACTTTAAGCTCTACTGGCTTCCCATTTGCATGGTACAAAATGTCACTAACAAGTCAGCCCACTGTGTCAAAGACATCGAATACAGAAATGCCATTTAAATTTCATCACTGCCATCCGGGTCTGCTGCAAGTCTCAAGTTGATCAACTTGCTCTCGTCAGATAAATTTTACCACGAGTGTCATCTGCAGAACATTTTGAAAGGATTCCAGTTTTTACATTTAAGACACTGTTGACCATAGTCTAAACGCTTCTCTTATTTAGATTCATGATTGCCCCCACAATTGCAATTAACAAATGGCAGGTAGTACGCCACACCTCTGAATTACACTTGAGACTGCATTTTCTTAGTTTCTTGTTGCACACTGTCAACATTCACAGCAGCAGATACAGCAAGCATTCTAGTATGTTTTTTTTCTGTGATTTCATGTATCTAGCAAATTACAATGGCTTTGCTTAATGTTAATTCACTATCACGAAGTAGAATTTTCCTTGCTATATCACGATAATTTTAGCTAGGCTAAATGGATACACACTATTTTATGCAGTATACATAATGGACTATTAAGTAATTATGTATAGTTACTATTATGCAAGAAGCCCAACATTTCCAAATAGAAGATATTAAAGACTGAGAAATTAAACATACTTGCACATGATACTGTCAAAAGCTTCAAATGCAAATTTGTGTTAATTCAACAAATCCAGGAAAAACATATGGGCCAAGTACAAAACTAAAAAAAAAATTTTTGAAAGGTATAAAAAACTGACATGGGAAAAGAGATCAGTTATGGTGCAATATTTATGTAAAGGAGAAAGCAAAACTAATAAATACAAAAAACAGCTCTAAATACAGGGAAAGGCACACATATGTAAAATTTCAGAATAAAAAAATCACAAAAGGGGAACATAGAACAGAAGCAGAAATTAAATAGAAGCTAAAGTTATGGAATACCTGAGAAGTGAAGGTTTTAGTGCAGAAAGTAACAGGTGGTCTCACAGCATGATAGAAAGAGTCCCTAAAGTAAAGGAGAAACAGGTGGAGTGCATACCTCAACCTGGAATCAAATCTGAACAAACGCCAAAAATCTGTAGGCTTAAAATATGCATAAATTATGTACCCCACCCATTTCAGTAGAATCGTGGGATACCAACTTTTAAAATGCAAACTGATCAGACAAAATATTAAACAGTATGACTGGAATAGTGGTTTATTCATATTTAACATTTGAACTTTTATCAAACTTTGAACCCATGTAAAACTAAAATAAAGTTCTTTGATAAAAATAACTGCTTCTACACCAATATTAAACAAAATATAAATCAGAACAAAATGTTATATTAACATCTGAACTTGTATACAACCTGTATAAAACATTGTATTTTAGTTTTCTACAAGTTCAAATTTTCTTTAAGAGGGGCCAGCTTGCAAAACAAAGTTTGGAGTTAATGGAACCACCAAAATTTCCCTTAAATGTTGGATTCAGACTATATTTTGGTTCTGACTGAGGCCTTTCCTGCCAAAAAAAATAATCTCACAAAACCACTGAAGCAGGATTCAGATCTAGTGATCAATCTTAGCCTAAGATGAAGGACCTGAGCACATGCCTAAACTGAAAACCTAAACATGGATGCAGTTTGAGCACTCCAGTACACAACCAAAACCATAAAATAAAGTAAAAAACAGAATGTGTTTAATGAAAAATAATGTAGAATTAAGCACAAACAAAGCTTTTCGTTGATTTAAATAAAACTACTTCCTCAGATTATAGCCTTATTCAGGAAGCAGGGTTTCAATTCCCCTTTTCCCTGTCACATGATTGCATACATTAGTTTAATAGCTGGACTAACACGTCACTAAAAACCACTCCCCAACCAGAAATGCACTGAAACTACAAAATATTATACTAGTGCAGTTAATGTAAAATAAAAACAGAACATCTTAAATGTTATGTTTTTCAATATCTCGTAAGGAACATTTTCACCATCAAGTGCCTCCACACTGTTTAGGTTTTCAGTGTCACTATTTTATTTTAGTCGGTCTTTGGTGCCACATGCCTAAACTGCACAGTTACCAGTTTATTGTCCATTGTGGCATGCCAGCCTATAAAACAGTTGTACTAAGCTGGGCTGCAAGCAGAGAGGAGACTGTTGGTCTCAAAGACTGGAGTTCTATAACTGAACACTTTGTAGCTGCAGGAAGCTTGACAACCTGTAAAAATGTTTGAACTCTTGGCAAAATTTCTTGTGTTGCTAATCTTACTAGTTCTTCTAAATTAAGTTGCCACCAAGAAACCGTTACTGCATTTAGCCTAAAGTGTCTTACTAGGACTTCTAATAATCCCAAAATATGGCAATTTCCTCTTAATCTTGTATTCCTGCAAACAATGTTTGTACTGGATGACAAGGAAATATACCACATCCGCTCTAAACTCCTTCATTTTTGTGGATAAAGAATCAGCATACCACTTTCAGAATAGATTTCAGTATGTGATAACAGAATTATTCTACAAGACTGTCTGACGAACTTTATAAGAAAGCCCTTCTCTGTTTAAAATTAAGTTGCATACATTTTTTATGCACAGCTGTCAGCTGGGTACAGAGTACCTTAATGAATGTCTGAACCTTCCTCAGTTGATCTACCCAAACAAAATGCAGTCACCACACATACGGAATGCTCTTTTCTACATGCCAATTACCAAGCAGGCAGTGGCGTAGCTAGAGCTTGTGCTGTCAGTTTGCTGCCCTCTCACAAAATCATGGTCAAATGCCTACCCCTCCGCAGGCATTCCAGTGTTCCATTACATGGGTATTTCTCCCCATTTACCATAAACAATGTGCATACTGCTTTACTTCTACAATGGCTTGGATTTAATTTAAAACTTTTTAAATTTTATAGTACAAACACTAATACACATCTGCTAAACAAAGCAATTCAGTTTCACAATGAAAACAAACTTGGCATTAAAATGTCTCTGCCCTTGAAGCCCACATTCATTGAAGCCCACATTTAAAGAAAATGCATCTGGCCAGTGGTGGCTAAAGTTTACCTTTGGGTTGTTTTCAAATTTTAGTCCCTTTGCACACATACTTAGGACCATGCAAACACGCAAGTGTTCCTAGACTCACCTTCCTGACTGTATTAAATTTTATGTAGATCATTTATTGTAATTATTTTGTTTAGTAATTTCCCTTCTGTATTTTTTACAACTATTCTGTATTTTTTTTTTTTACTAAACGTGCATTCCTTTGAGATTTTCTCCCTGGGACTCTCCTGAAAAAGGGACCAGTGTCCAGTCGACTTTCCCAGTAAAATGTAAAATAAATAAAATTATATTCCTTGTATAATACAGCACACTTGTCTGAGCGCATTTTAAATTGTTTTGAACATTTTTCAGTAAGGAATGAAACAATGTATGAACCAATAATGACAAAACTGCCCAGTTCAGAACATTTCCATCATAAAAGTCTCTCAATCCCTGCAGAAGGGAAAGTCATCTAAATAATTCCACGTTAAAGAGATCTGTAACTAATGAAAAGTTGCTGCCAGCAAACTTTATATTTCATTTTTTCATCTACAGATAAAGTGCTTCTTACCCTTGAAGAATAATTGCCTAGGTTACATTAATAAGCTAGTAATATTGCAATAGGGAATGGATGGCAAACACAACAGGTTCATAGTTCTGAGGAATCTCCACCAGAGGATGACAATCTCAGGACTGCAGCATCAACCCTCTAAAAATACAACAGTACAGTATCCGCAATCCAACTACTTACTGTGGGAGAGGAACCTACAACCTTTTGCATAAAAAAGCAAGCATCCTACATGTTGTGCTATGAACGATGCAAACAGACTTAGCATAAGCAACGCTAAACTTCTCTTCCCCTGAAGCTCTCAGCTCCTTGTAAAAGCCACTTGATATTCAACTATGTCAACTTTGCAGCACAAGTTCAGAAAAGCCAAAATCTATGGGGGGAGGGGGGCAAAATCAGGGACATTTTAAACTTTGCTTGTATAATCTTAGAAAGTTGCTAGAATAAAATGTTTTTTTCTACCATGCATTTCTTTAAAGATAGGAAGACAAACTTAAAATGGCAATCATTTAGTGAATTTGGTTCTCACAGATTTGCCAGAAAGATTTTAAGAGAAACAGACCAAAAGTATGAGAATCATTTTGTGAAAATCTGGACAGTTTAATGCTATGGACTCTGCTCCTTGAATCACAAATGGTGGTATGTGTAGAGAATTTAAGTTAGTTTCTTGTACCCAAGGTACAGAGTTTGAACCTCAGTAACCCTAACCACCAGTTATACCCAATTGGGGCATTACACACACCCCCTCTAAAATGCAAGAACCACCAGAGAATCACTTCTGTAAATCTGCATTACATTCAACTTTGTAAACCTGGCAGCAACATTCGATGCTGTATACATACCTTCATCCTGCTTTCTGTAAATGCCAACTCTGCACACCAAACTCACCAATGCCAAGCCTTAAAACTAGACTAGCTAGAGCCCCAATAGGGGTTCACTCTTTCCACTTTATTTGCTCTCAGCAAACTGAAAATGGCCTGTATTAACAATATTGCCCTACACCCCCAAAGTGACCTCCAGTCAGGTGATAAATGTCTACCAAGAACTACTAAAGCAAATAATCTGAGGTGTTACTATAGTCCTGTTACATCTCCAAACTCTGGAACACCATCCCTATACAAGTAAAAATTACTAAAACTCCAAAGCTATAAAATCCATCTTGTATACCTTACCCAATCATGATCATGTTCATTCACCACCAGGTTGCGACACTTCCGCATTTAAATACCCCCAACACACCCCATCTTTAACTGCCCCCATCCACCTCTCTACCCCTTTCATGGGTCCCCTGTATACCCACGTTATTAACCTTCTAGATGCATCCATTTGACAAAGCCTAAATAGAACCAATCCTATGCCATGCTCTGTTGTATGCTATTACCACTGTCAATATCATCCCCCTGCATAATTTTATAACTTTATTTTACATTTGTTTTACATTTGTTGACCGGGCTAGTCTAACTGGATATACATCCATTTTCAGTAGAGGCCCGAGGAGAAAAGCACAGAGACAAAAATGTTATACATAGAGTCCATGAAAGCAGAGGTATAACACAAACAAATTAAATAAGTATAGCAACAGCTTCGCAAAAACTTAAATCAGTTTTAGGTTAGACATAGAAGATGGATTGTTATATTACAGTTGTATTAAGAAAAAAAAACATTTACTGTACACGAGTTTCCTCAGGATCGCAAGGCAGTCAAAAAGCAGCCAGACAACTAAAATTTGATTCAAAGACAATGTGGAGCATAGAGAAAATATCAACGTTTTTAGTTGAGAGGTAGTTAGGCAAACAGGAGAATTATCAGGATTAAAGCAGGGGCAGAGACCTTGTTTTTTTTACTGAGGATTTTCAATTGTTTCTTGAAAAGGTTGGTGGAAGTCAGGCATGTTATTTCTCTTGGAAGTTTGTTCCAAGTATTGCCAACAGCATTTGAGAACAAGCAGTAACCGGATTTGTTGTTGGATTTTATGGTGGCTACTTGTAGCTTTTTTGCAGATCTTAGGGTTGGTACATTTTTATAGGAGTTGGAGGTTACAGAGTATGGGAGTATTTGTAGGATGATTTACGATCTTATGGATAAAAATGAGTTGCTGGAAAAGTATTTGGTTGTGAACTTCCAGCCATCCTAGATGTTTAAGATTATGGCAATGGTGGGTACAAAAGGGGGCACCTGTGGCAAATCTGGCTATGTTGCTGTAGGAGGTTGCTAGTTTATTTAGGTTTCTTTTGGATAAGGAAGTATGGATAGGGAAGGTGTAGAGAAGGGTTGAAATGAGGTGGGTAATGGAAATCTTAGCAGAGGCTGTGAAGGGGCTTGATTTTATAAAGGAATCAAAGTTTTTTATTAACTGATTTACTAGTTGCATTTGTGTGTTAAAGTTGAGATGGTTGTCAATATTTACACCCAGGAGTTTGGTGGTGGTCTCGGGAGCAATTTCTGTGCCATTTGATGGCACTATGAAATGTATAAGGGGGATTTCTGTGTGGGAGTAAAAAGTAATAGTTTTTTTGGGTTAAGGAGACATCTTTAATGGAACCAATTTTCTACTTTGGTAAAGACGGTGTATTGGAGGGTAAAGACTGTGTATTGGATTGTAGTTCTGCTTGAGAAGATGCGGCACATATCAGAGTTGAATCATCGGCATATTGTATGCACGTAGCTTGGGGAAGGGAAGTTTTCAGATCAATGAAAACAGTAAAAAGGAGTGGCCCAAGAATTGATCCTTGTGGAACTCCCAAGGGTGACTGGAAGCTGAAGATAGTTTATTGTCCCACAGGACTGCTCATTTTCTGTTATCCAGATAGGACTGGAACCATTGTACTAATTTAGAATCAACAGAAAGTGATTTAAGTATCCCTGTCAATAGTTGGCGGTTAACCATATCAAAGGCCTTTTGAGAAGTCTATGAAAAGGGCAGAAGATAGGTTAGTATTCCTATTTTTATTAATATAGTCTGTAAAGTATAGAAGAGCAGTTGTAGTACTATACTATGGTGAGGTCTAAAACCATGTTGGCAGGCCACTAGTAGCTCATTTTTGGAGGAGATGCAGTAGCGGTCAGTGGATACATCTCTCCATAATTTTAGCTAGAGGAGAGAGAGAAAGGCTATGGGGCGAAATGTGGATAAGTCTATTGGAGGTGCCACCCTTATGCAAAGGGATAATGTGAGACTTTCCAGATGGATGGGACAGAGTATTCCGAATTGGTTCTGTTTAAGATAGAAATAGGTAGGCAAGTACACCAGCTGCAACTTGCAGGTACTCAGCTGTGAGGTCAACTGATGGTGTACATGGTTTAAGTTTGAGAAGTAGGGTGTGTACGAGAGATGCTGGAACAGGCTGGAGGTAGGGTAGTGAGGAGAGTTTGTAGGTGGTAGCAGACGGTAAGGTATTAGCTAGTGATTGAACTGGGAGAAAAAATTAAAGGTGTCAGCAATTTGGTTAGAAGTTTGAGTTAAGTTTGAAGGGGTGGGTGTTTTGGACTGTCCTGGGTGAAGTAGTTTATTAATTCCTGACCAGAACGTATGGGTTTTGCTGTTGGGTCAGTTGGAGTTTGAGGTAGTTCTTTTTGTCAAGAAATATAGATTTTTTTTTGTAGTATTACAAAGTTTTCTAAAGTTAAGGTGGTAAACTGGGTTTAGTTTTTTTTTTTCCATTTGGACCAGAGTTTTAGTTTAATGTCAAGCCTGGTGTCTTAGGTATCACACTCTTTGCAGACCTTTACTGAAATGTAAGAACACAAACTTTGCTACAATGGTTTTCCCTTGTACAGTATCAAACCATTTACTTCCTGCAAGAGTTTAGAGTTACAAGAACTGTACAAGCACAACTGTTGATAAATATTTTACTGTACAACTAGTATTGCAATTAAGATTTTTTTTTCTTAATACTGTCTAATTCACTTTAAATGTACTGTGATGGAGATTTCCTCCATGGGCCTCCCCTGAAAAAGGGTCCTGCCCAGTTGGACTTTTCCAATCAAAGGCAGACAATTCTAGCCAGTGAGTGAAATAAAGTGGAGTTTAAAAATAGAGTAGAAATAATAGATGTAGTCAAGTAGAAACAAGAATTTTAGAGGGCTTGACAAAGGATAAACTATTGCAGAATAAGGGGAATCGCACAGAATAGGCAAAATAAAGAGAAAAAGGAGTATCTGAATAATGTGTGGGTTTAGAAAGATTGCAGTTAACAGTTTGATACTCCAGAGCTCAAAAACTCAGCTTGACTAAGGCAAAGTGAAAGGGCTGTTGCCAAACTTGGTGGACCTATAACTAGAAAAGTGACCAGAGAATATGCAGAAGTATTAGATATTTCAGAAACTGTATGAACATTTGTATAAAAGCAGAAGTTTGTGTGATTCAAGAAAAACTACAAACGGAAATATTAAGTAGGTCAGGGTTAGAGGTAGCTCAGGCTTAATCAACATAGGAGAGAAAAAAAAGGTAATGTAATCAATCTGTAGGAAATTCCACATAAATAGATGGCATTCTTGTGGAAGCTCAGAAGCTAGCTGGGAAGAAAGTGATAAAGATCTGAAAAATTTTGTATAACAGTATTTTAAAAGGTGGGCAAAAATATTGGAAGTTGTGGTGGCTATAATACCTAAAGATGGCAGAGGCCCTTCAGACCCAGTTTCATACATGCCCATTTCAACACTAAAACATAATTATAAAGTGTTTATGTCTAATAGCTAAAAGAATGAAAAAAGTGTTGCCAGAAATGATCAATGTGATTTTCTGATAGAAATGATAAATGTGCTTTTCTGGAGGGGAGGAAAACATTTAACTACTAGAATGATTATCCAGAGGAAAGCAGAATATAAGAAAATACTTCTGTTGGTGGGTCTTTATGCAGAGAAAGTATTTAATAGAATAAGTGGGGGTTTAATTAGTAGAGCAATGGAAGTATTTGCATTCCCTAATACAATACGGTTAATTAGGAGGATAAATGAAGAATCTTTCCCCTTTTTTATTTGCATTATATTTACAGCCATTGGCAAAGAAAATAAGGGACTCAAATTCAAGTAAATAACTGGTATGTTAATAAAGAAATGTTGGTATGGGAGATTTTGTACCCAATAAACCAGAAAAGGGCACCAGCATTGTGGAACATTGAGCTGTTTTTTTTGGGGATATAAAATTAATGCATACAAAACAAAGGCTATAGCTGTAAACTATGTACTCGCACCCGAAATGGTTCAGCAACATCCATATTTATGGTGACCAGATAAAAAGATTGAGTATGGGTTGAAAAGTATTTTGTTATGGCAGATGAGGATATGTGGGAAGACGCAAAGCTGAAGCTTTGCTTATGGATAGCAAGATTAAAGTAGTGAAAAGACATTTAAGCCCTTTCATATTATATACAGATCAGGCATAATTTTGAGGAAGTTGTGGCCAGTAGTTGGTGTTTAATCATTTTATCTGGGAGGGGAAGAAAAAAAAGGGTCTTAAGATTACAGATTTGAAGGGATATTGTTTTAGAGCTAGTCAAGGCTCATGTACATATCAGAAAGCTACACTCCAAAGTGGAAAGGGATAATGTAGCAGGGAGGGGAATTCACAAAAAGAGAATGGGAGTTTGGATGCAGATCCTCAAGAATATGAATATAATACTGTGCATGGTTATAGTAGTAGCAAAGTATTCTAAGAAATAAGCCAACATGAGAAGGAAGATTGTAACGTTAGTGATTACTGCAATTAGGGGAGCAGGAAACAAGCAGTGGCTGGAATTTACTGGATAAAACTGGTTAAGGAACCAAGATACTGGGAGCAAATAAGCAGAGAAGGAAAGGTAATAGAATGGGAAGAGGCAAAAAAGACATTTGGACTACAGGCTAGAGACAGTCTTCCTATTAGGGACAGAGTATAGGCAAAGAAAAAGGGATAGGGGAATCCTAAATGAAAGGCCTGCTCTGAGACTTTAATCTAGAACAGAAGCTGCTGTTAAAGGTATAATTAGTAGAGCATATAAAGTAGAGCACAATAACTATAAGAACTGGAGGAGGTTAAAGATTGGAAGAGAGTGAATAAGCAATTCACAAGGAAACAAAATTGGAGGACATATGTACAGCTCCCAAATATACAAGGTCTAGAAGATTTAGGATTTGTTTAGAAGTGTTTGCATAGGTATTTTATAATCCAGACTCCAGAGAATTTTTCTTCAGCTAGATGGCAAATGTTGGAGGGGGGGTGGGAAAGGTAACTGAACATATGCTTTGAGAGTATAATGAGCAAACTAAATGTCCTACAGGGTACACAGTCAGAAATATTGGGTGAGAAAATGGGTTCAACTATGGAATTTTTTTTTTTTAGCTGGGATACAAGACGAGTTGGCTAGACATAGTAAGGCCTTATAATCCTGGTGGCCGCCAAAAAAGTCCCCAGTAAATCAAAATCAAAGTCTATACCAATTGTACCCGAAACAGTGAATATTTTAGAGCTACAAGTGAAGTGGGCTCTAGAAAAGGGAAGGAATAAACTACACAGAAAAATATGAAAATTGTGGGAATACATGCAGTACAAGGTTTTGGAGGAGTGAGGTTTAAGGGAAGGCAGGAACTGTTCATTTAAGCAATGTTAGATTCATAATTGTATAAAACGACAGGTGATGTATGTTTTTAACTGAACATGTTAACAGTTTTTATACAAAAGTATGCTTTAAGCGATAATTCAATAAAGGAATTATAGCACGGCTTGGTAAACTGACTTGAGTAAATAGTTTTAGCACAATGGAATACAGAAGTACTGCCAATGTAATAAAATTTGAGAGCAAAGATGGACAGTAGACAAAGGTAATTAAGGGAAAGGATTTCTAGGGACAGTATTTAAAGGACAAATTTAAATAAGCCCCTGGGTGAAATACCCATATAAAAATTCTAGAAGAGAAAGAACTCATTTAGTATCAAAAGGTCTCCCTACATAATTTAGAGAACATTAAGGAAACTATTAGGAAGCTCAAAGCAGAGTACTTTGTCACTAAAAGCAAAGATTAATTTAATTCACTGCCAGGATAACACCCAACAATTTTCACAATTAGTCCACAATAATACTGCACACTATTACCCGAGGGAAGTAACTGATATCCTAGCTGACAAATTCAGGGCAAATTTTCCTCCACCCACAATTATTGCTCCTCCAGTTCTGCACTCATACCCACCCCCTTTAACTCGGGAACAAATTCTCTCAACCATTTCGAAAGCCATTTCATCCATTGGCCCAGATAGTATACCAGCTTGCCTTATCGCTGTAAAATATGGCCCATCTGAATCCCTACTTAATCTCTTTAATCTAAGCCTCTCCTATGGTTACATTCCAGAAACAAGGATAGCCCAAACACAGGGCCTGGTAGCTTTACGCATTAGTCTCATTATCCTCATATGAGAAACTATGGAGCATATCTCAAACCTACATTTGGACATTGAAACTCTCAACCTTCATCAATTCAACTTTGTAAAAAAGTAGTTAGTCTCCTGAACATAAAGTTCTTTGAAAATTGATAACATACAGCACATCAAGACCTGGCCAAGGCCTGACAGTATTATACATGATACTATGCAGGTATTGACAGACCTGTAAAACCTGAATACAAACCCATACACTGAGCTGTGGACAGCTGAATGGTTGTCTATCAAACCATTTGGGTGGGGTTACAGGTGCCACTTCTAAAAGCAAAAAAAAATATGACCGTTATAGCGCAAGGCTCAGTGTTGGGCCCTCTTATTTGGCATCTGTTTCTTAGCCCTTACAACTACATCCCTGGCCTAAAGTTACCAAAGTTTACAGCCCAATGTAAATTGGGTATTATTCGATCTTGAGCCAACAATTGATCCAGCAACTCAAATTAAATGTGAAAACTTTTGGCAAGCAAAACATTTTAAATACCATATAGGTGGCACTCCAGTCAGACACTGTCATAAGGGATTAGGCAGCCTAGTTTTCAATTTAGCCATTATGTCTTCACATTAAGTTGGAAGGCTAATCTGACTCATCTAAATTCTAAAGGCATCTACATTAGATCAAGAAATCTTAAAAAAAAAAAAAAAACTTACCCTTTACTCCGTCTCAGACCTATTAAAGTGCCCCTTTTGGCATGTACTTTAAACATCAACTTGAGGGACCTCAGAGATGCACAACTAATATCAGTGGCCTCAAAAATCTTATCTGGACATACTGGAAGCCCCCTCTGTCTCTGTACTCTCTCCCTTGGACTGCTCCATGGAAATCTGTGTCTAGCCTCAGGTCACAAAAAATCCAGCCCTCTGACCACCTATTCCTTTACCAGGGCAAATACCACAAAATACCTAGTTGAAGGACCTAAGCCTTCATCACCAGATAAGACATGTTGGCATGATAAATTCATATCCCAATGCATTTCTCACTTGTGGAACTAACTTCCAATGCATATCAGAGTAGCACATTTGCCACCTTCAAGGTAAACCTATTAAAATTGAATGGACAGTCAAATTCTACCCAGTCCATCTAATCTTGCCCTCACAGAGGCAAGAAGGAACTTTTGAAAGTTTTTTGGTTGGGCTTGTAATTGTCTGCAGACTCCTTGCCTGGTACTTGGCTATGAACTTATGGAACATAGAAATGTAATGAACATATGTTAATTGAGGAGACAGAATATTGTACTGAATATTTTCTCATTAATTTCTTATTTTAAGGATATATTATTGAACACTGCTTAGTTGTACCAGGTACATAATTTGCATTTGTAAATAATGGACTATGCACATTAAACAGGTGTCTACCAGTCATGCTAATTGTTTGAAAGCAACGTTGGATATACCCAAAAGTTGTATACATAGAAATCACACTTTTCCTTATCCCATGTTGGTCAGGGCAATAAGTAGATGACATGCCAGTCAAAGCAGGGGCACAATACAGACGAGTGTAAAACAAATGAAGCTCAAGAACAATGGGGTATAAAGCAGATGTGGTGCATCAGTTAGGGTGTTTCTGTTGGGACTAAGCTGCAAACTGAAAAGATAAAGATAATCTTCTTTCGACTATTCCCATTAGGGGTCGCCACAGCAGATCACCCGTTTCCATTTCTTCCAGTCCTCTGCATCTTGCTCTGTCACGCCAACCACCTGCATGTCCTCTCTCACCACATCCACAAACCTCATCTTAGGCCTTCCTCTTTTCCAGTTACCTTCATCCTCGGCATCTTTTTCCCCAATATACTCAGCATCCCTCCTCAGCACATGTCCAAACCAATGTAATTGCGCCTCTCTGGCTTTGTCTCCAAACCTTCCAACCTGGGCTGACCCTCTAATATGCTTATTCTTAATTCTGTCCACCCTAGTCATACCCAGTGCAAATCTTATCTTTAATTCTGCCACATCCAGCTCAAACTCCTGCCTTTGTCAATGCCACTGTCTCCAACCCATATAAAAATAGCTGGTCTCACTAACCTCTTTTAGACCTTCCCTTAAACTCTTACAGGTACTCGTCTGTCACAATCACTCGACACTCTTCTCCACCCACTCCATCCCGCCTGTACTCCTTCACCTCTTCCACACTCACTCTGAACTATTGACCCCAAGTATTTAAACTCATCCACCTTCACCACCTCTACTCCTTGCATCCTCACCATTCCTCTATCCTCCCTCTCATTCACACACATATTCTGTCTTAGTCCTGCCAACATTCATTCCTCTTCTCTCTAGAGAATATCTCCATCTCTCCAGGGTCTCCTCCACCTGCTCCTTACTCACAGATCACAATGTCATCTGCAATCATCATAGTCCACGGGGACTGTCTGATCTAGTCCAACCTCTCCACCACTGCAAATAAGGGCTCAGAGCTGATCCTTAATGTAACCCCACCTCCACCTTAAACACATCAGTCACTCCCACTGCAGACCTCACCGCTGTCACACTACCCTCATACATATCCTGTACCACTCTTACATGCTTCTCTGACACGCCTGACTTCCTCAATACCACAACTCTCTAGGCATCCTGTCATATGCTTTCTCTAAGTCTACAAAAACACAATGAAACTCCTTCCGACATTCTTTACTTCAACACTCAGAGCAAACATCGCATCTGTAGTACTCTTTCCCAGCATGAAACCATACTGCTGATCACTAATCACGTCCCTTCTTAACCTAGCTTCCACTACTCTTTCCCATAACTTCATGCTGTGACTGATCAATTTAATCAATCTGTAGTTACTACAGCTCTGCACATCACCTTATTCTTAAAGATAGGTACCAAAACACTATTCCTCAGGCATCCTCTCACTTTCCAAGACTTCATTAAATAATCTGGTTAAAAAACTCCACTGCCATTTCACCTAAACACCTCCATGATTCCACAGGTATGTCATCTGGACCAACAGCCTTTCCATTCTTCATCCTCTACATAACTATCCTTACTTCCTCCTTGCTAATCCATTGCACTTCATGATTCACTATCAGCTCATCCAACCTTCTCTCCCTCTCATGTTCTTCATTCATCAGCCCCTCAAAATACTCTTTCCATCTCACTCTCCTCACTTGAGTAGGTTTTCCTCATTATCCTTCATGACCTTTACCTGCTGCACATCTTTCCTAGCTTGGTCCTTCTGTCTAGCCAATCTGTACAGGTACTTTCCTCCCTCATTGTCCAACCTTTCATACAACTCTTCATATGCCTTTTCCTTAGCCTTTGCCACATCTCTGCCATGCACCTCATCTCATACTCCTGTCTACTTTCATCTCTGACAATTCCACTTCTTTGCCAACCTCTTTCTCTGTATGCTCTCCTGTACTTCCTCATTCCACCACGTCTCCTTGTAGTCCTTCCTCTGTCCAGATGCGATAAGCACCTTTCTAGCAGTCTCCCTTACTAGCTCTGCTGTAGTTACCCAGTTATTTGGCAACTCTTCACCGCCACCCAGTGCCTGTCTTAACTCATCCCTGAACTCCACCTCACAATTACCCTTCAATTTCCACCATTTGATCCTTGGTTCTGTCCTCACACTCCTCTTCTTGATCCCAAATGTCATCATACAAACCACCATCCTATGCTGCCTAACTACACCTTCTCTGGTCCCCACTTTACAGTCCCCAATATCCTTCAAACTGGCCCTCCTACACAAGATATAATCCACCTGTATGCATCCTCCTCCACTCTTATGTCACCCTATGCTCCTCCCTCTTGTTAAAATGCGTATTCACCACAGCCATGTCCATCCTTTTCACAAAATCCACTACCATCTGACCTACTGCATTCCTTTAACACCATACCTACCCATCACTTCCTCACCCCCCTCTGTTCCCTTCACCAACATGCCCATTGAAATCTGCTCCAGTCACCACACTCTCAACCTTGGGTACAGTCAACACCACTTCATCCAATTCACACCAAAATTTTTCTCTCATCCATTGCACACCCAACTTGTGGAGCATATGCACCAACATTCATCATTACACCATCAATTTTCAGCTTCATAAACATCACTATCTGACACTCTTCACCTCCAAAACACTCTTAGCATACTGTTACTTCAGAACTCCTACACCATTTCTCCTCCCATCCACACCATGATAAACAATTTGAACCCACCTCCGATACACCTAGCCTTACTCCCCTTCCATCTGGTGTCTTGCACACACAATATATCAACCTTCCCTCTGTCCATCATATCAGCTAGCTCTCTCCCTATACCGGTCATATACTAACATTCAAAGTTCCAACCCTCACTACCACAGTCCTAGCCTTTCTCCTCTCTTCCTGCCTTCGGCCATGTCTTCCGCCTCTTCTCCTCCTTCAACCAACAGTAGCCCAATTTCTGCCAGCACTCTGTTGGTTAACAGTACTGGTGGCGGTCGTTAACCCGGGCCTTGACCGATCCAGTATGAAAAGATATCTGGACACAAGTTATGAATCATTGAATACAGGTAAATAGTTGGGAAAAGATTATGCACTGAAGGAAGCAGCAGCCAGGAGAGGATGTTTTAAGCATTAAACTGTCAGAGCAAGTGAGATGGGCTTATTTCGGTTTGCTGGAGAATTTGAGAAAAAGGTTAGATGCATCACTACACTACAAATAAAGGGACATAACAGTAAGTGGGCTATGTATGTAGTGCTAAAGGTGTTGTGATTGGGATGGATGGTAATATTTTAATATATCCAGCTTTCATGCCAAATGAAAAAATACTGAAGTCAGAACAAGCACAAGTTAGCTATCGCTCCAGACCACAATACTTGAACATACCTTGGACCATACATGCATATAGCAATGCAGGGGCAAGATGAATGCTAGGACTTCTGGTGATGCCTCAATGAGAATGTGAGCAACTTAATTGTAAACCTCAATGAAGAAATTTGTTTAATTTATCCTTAACCCTTAAAGTAGATTATGCTGAAACGCACACTGTGCCTTGTGTCTAATGCAACACACAGTGCCTTTTGTCTAATGGCACATTCACAGACATACAACCCAATACAAGTTGGCCAAATCCCACATGGCCATAAATTAAACTCCAGCCCTCTCTTCCCTGGAACTCAAAAATATTCCAGTCTATTCTCATTAGATTAGCAATCCTCACTAATCTCTGCTCTTCCAGTCTCACTTTTTCCAAAACATCTAGGAGACAATTCACCTCACTAGCACTTTTTATATTTCTGTGTTGACCATCAGAGTACTTAACTTTACCCTGCCTGGTACCTTGCATCCCACTAAGTTTCTTCTTTGATCTTCCATATACTGTCATCTTTTATAGGACTACTCCAGCTTGTGCTCTCAGGTTTTTAATCTGTCTATATCCAAGCACCTGCAACTTTCATCTTGCCAGCAGCCCATTTTCTGTAGATGCCATCAAGATCTACCCTAGTCTCCTGCATTACTTTGCTATATTCTGCTCATCTTTCTCCTCTATCCTGTCTGAATAACCACTCCCTTCTGCTCTGTGGCACTGCACCCATGACGTAAAGGGTAGAATCACTAAGATGCGTCTTTGTAAACTAATACAAAGCACCAGTGAAATCCAGGCTCTGCCAAGTTCTACCAGTTCCAAGTACCCCCCCAATCCAGTGTTACAATGAGACTCCCTCATACAGAGTGCAATGGATGCCGGTGAGACAGATTTGAGAAATCTACCTTCAAACTCTTTCTTCTCCTGGGATCTCTGAAAGGTCATTTACTGCCTCAGCTTATCTTGGGGTTTTCAGTGTCTACAAGCAGAACACAAATCTACTCCTTCCCTTGGTGGCCCCCTTAGTCAATACTGATGCCAAAGTACAAGGTGCAAAGACAACATTGCCTCTTCTCCCTTCAAGACTCTATCCCCATGGTGCCTGCCTATATGCCAAGAATCTTGGTTCCCACAGTGGCTCTTATCCACTTCACTTCCTACCTCATACCACTATACACATCAGCAAAGTGTCCTGCAGCATTTCTACCAACCCATCCATCCAAGTTATGTCAAGAGGACACCTCCCAGTGCCACAACAGGTGCTTTAAACCACAAATCTCTCATTTTCCTCAACACTACCATGTCCTGTTGTCCCATTTCTTTCTCCCCTTATTTTATGATTAAAAAGGAATAAATGCAGCCCCTTAGTTGCTCCACTGATTTGGGGTACACCCCCCCCCCCCGAGAGCTATATGGGCATTTACTGGCTTCAGATCCTTGCTTTGCCCCATCACTTTCCTCACCAGAGTCCCTGCATATCTGGGAATATGCCATCATGTACATTCTCTCAGCAGTTTCTATCTACCCAAAAGTAGAATCTCACAGGTAACACTCATGTTGGCCTGTGACTAAGAGGGAGTGGACAAGCTAGGGGCCATCATATGCTGTTGGCCGTTTAGGCTGTGTAAACATTTTTGCTCATCTCAACTCGTGCCCAGTTTCTACATGCAACTGCATGTGGACTGTTTTACTAGGGTAATGTCCTCTCTTCAATGATCCTCTTTCACCACCTCAGCAGATAATTGTCACTGTCCCAGTCTCTAGTAGCACAGGTAATAAATAAGCCTCTGTAGCATGTCATACCCCAGGTGACTATGCATCTCCCACCCCGCTACATCTGTTTCACTCTTCCAGTATCCATGCCAGTAGTTGAGAGTCATGCCAGCAGTTGAGTTATCTGCATTGTAGTCTCAACTTAATCCCTCTAAACCACAAAGCAGATGCTTTGAGATTTTAGAATTTAGCAGGCACTATATTTGAGGTCCTCAGCATTGTGGAACTGCAAGTGTGAATGTCCGTGGTCATACCAGGACAATTTTGGAGCATTTGGTCTAATCCTAGTTATATAAGTACCATGTCTTGTGGTAATGGATAGAGCTTTTCTAGCTTATGCTCTAAGCACGGAAACACAAAGCAAATGCTAGACAAAATGCCAAATTAGCAATAAGAAAACTGGTCACAATTCACCTTATAAAACATTGTTTTCACAGGCAGTTAGGAAATATGCAGCAGTTATCTTTCTCAAAGTCATGGGGGATACAGATAAGGCAGTGAAAGCTGGAGGACGATTTGAGGGTCTTTAGCCTCAAAACTCACTAAAAGGGTAAATGGAAATGTTAGTAATCCTGTTCCCAGACAGAGTAAAAATTAGTGACAATACAGATAACCTAGTGTTGCATCACTAGTGCACAGTAACAACTTGGCCATGTCACTAATGACCTTAAACACCAAGACATGCTATTTCAAGGTTCTACCACTTTAGCTTAACCTGGCTCATCTGAACTGCATGGCTTTTCGTTAGTAAGCCAGTGATGTGGCAAAGTCTACATTAATCCTTACCATGGCCGATACAGCTGCAGACACAGAACCACCACCTGGTGCAGGAGATCTTGCTCCCACACTTTGAATGAAGCTGCGCAGCGATCTGTTGACGAGGCATCCTTCTTCATCACCCTGGACCATATAACTGCAAAAGAGACACAAAGCTAGTTAATGTGCAGGCATCTTAGTCACCACCAGATCAATAGTGTAGAACAAAACATGCACATGGCTAGGCCACATGGTACAAGGGAATGGAGCCCTGACTGACAGGCAACTGGGGTTCAATTGGCAGCCTAAGTACTAAACAACCAGAAGTGAGGGGGAAGGACTGAAGGGGGCAGCACATTCACCTCTCACAGGGAGTGGGTGGGAGGATTTCACATGCACTCAGGTTTACTCTGGGCAGTGCACTCTTGGAAACTGGAAAGCACACCTGTAGTACTTCAAAGGAAGGGACAAGGGTACTTTGAGGAAGTACCCCATGCAAAGTGAAAGGCCGTACTCTGCAGACTGCCCCACAACACATCTATCCCTGGTACAGTGAAGTACACAAGTTATGGCCAAGAACTAAAATGAAAACATTCCTGATGGTTGTCTATAAATACCTTCCAAGTGATCCTCACCCCAGCGAAGGAGAATAAACTGGATGACTGTCCTTCAGCTGTGGGATTCATGGTAGAGGGGAAGCAAAGTGCAAAAAGCATGCACACTAACAGCACTGTTTTCAAACCCTGGGCTTTCATTATAAAAAGGTTAACTAATCAAAATGTATATACATTTTCATAAAAAAACTGCTTTGGCTGTGTTAATGGCCATTTTAAAACATGTTCATGTGCAGAGAAATGCCTCATATGCATGTAGTAAACTGTAAATTACAACATTGACCACATGTTCAAAAACATGAAGTGGACACTGCTCTAGGCATGTGCCAAGAAACAGCCTCTGCACATGCAATTTCATCCTTAAAAAGGAAGTAACACATTGCTTTATGAAGGAGGCAAACTCACCTGCATCCACCACCCCCTTCTAATTATGAAGGAGGCAAACTCGCCTGCATCCCCCACCCCCTTCTAATTATATACTAACAGACCACACAATCCCTAGGAAAAGGGACTGCCCTTATCAACACAGACAGACATTTATTAAAGTCATAGTGGCGAACTGTAAAAAGGGAAGAATCTAAGTAAAGCATTGATTGACTACAAGAAGCATTTGATAGTATCCTACATTCATGGATAGAGTGCTTAAAACTGTATAGAGATGCACCCTACAATGATAGACTGCATTACAGTAACCATGAAACAGTGGCAGACCACTATGCAATTAAGCTATGATGGACAAATTGAGATAAAAATTCAAAGGGGGACATTCCAGGGCAACTGTCACCGCGGCTATTCTTCCTTGCCCTTAACCCATTACGCTACTTAACAGCTTAGGCCATGGCTATAATTTGGCTCTTAGAAAGAAGTGCAAAGACTTCTTTGTTGATGACTTAAAACTAAAGCTCAGATTAGGAACGGAATGCACAACTGCAAGTTGTCAACTTTCAGATGATACAAGAATGTCACTTGGTCTCGATAAATACATTTAAAGCAGAAAAACTGCAGCACCAAGAAAACAGTTTGAGACAAGAATGTGATATGCAGTGGATATAAAAAGTTTACACAACCCTGTTAAAATGCCAGGTTTGTGATAAAAAAATGAGACCACAATAAATAATTTGAAAACTTTTCCCCACCTTTAATGTGATCTATAGCCTGTACAATTCAGCTGAACAAATCTGTTGGAGGGAAAAAAATGTACAATAAGCTGGTACATAAGTGTGCACACCCTTAAACTAATAAGTTGAAGCACCTTTTGATTTAATTACAGGAGTCCATCTTCTTTGGTAGGAGTCTATAAGCATGGCACACCTTCACTTGCCCACTCTTCCTTGAGTGCTCCAAATTCATGACATTATGAGGGAATCTGTTGTGTACAGCCCTCTTCAGGTCACCCCACAGATTTTCTATTGGATTTGGGTCTGGGCCATTCTAAAAACTTTCTAGTGAAGCCATTCTTTTGATTTAGATGTATGCTTGGGGTCATTGTAGTGCAGAAAGATGAATTTCTCTTCACCTTCAGCCTTCTACCAGATGCCTGAAGGTTATGGGCCAAGAATGACTAGTATTTGGAACTGTTCATAATTCCCTCCACCTTGACTAAAGCCCCAGTTCCAGCTGAAGAGCAACCCCAGAGCATACTTTACCACCATGCTTCACCGTGGGGATGGTGTTCTTTTGGTGATGCGAAGTATTGTTTTTGGGCCAATCGTACCCCTTGGAATTGTGGCCAAAAAGTTTAACCTTGGTCTCAGACCATAACACATTTTCCCATATGCTTTTGGGAGACACTATTGTGCAAATTTTAGCCAGGCCTGGATGTTTTTGTGCAAGAAAAGGCTTCAGTCTTGCAACCCTACTGCATAGCCCAGGCATATGAGGAATACGGGAGATTGTTGTCACATGTAATACACCAGTACTTGCCAGAAATTCCTGCAGCTCCTTTGCTGTAGGTCTCTTGGCAGCCTCTCTGACCAGTTTTCATCTTATCTTTTCATAAATTTTGGAGGGACGTCCAGTTCTTTGCAAACTCACTGTTGTCCCATATTGTCTCCACTTTTTGGAGAGTCTTCACCATGTTCCATGGTATATCCAATGCTGTAGAAATTTTGTAACCTTCTGACTGATACCTTTCAACAATGAGATCCCTTGGATGCTTTGTAAGCTCTCTGCGAACCATGGCTTTTGCTGTAGCAGGCAAAAGAATGTCAGGAAAATCCTACTAGGACAGCTGAACTTTATTTGGAGTTAGAGTCTCTAATTGATGGCAGGTGTGCACCCAAGAAGACTGAATGCTGTAATTAAATCAAAAGGTGTTTCAACAAAGTATTAATTTAAGGGTGTGCACACTTATGCAACCAGCTTATTGTATTTTCTTTCCCCTTAACAGATTTGTTTTACAATTGAATTGTACAGGTCGTCACATTAAAAGGTGGGAAAAGTTTTGAAATGATTGTGGCATAATTTTAGTATCACAAAAACCTGGCATTTTAACAGGGGTGTGCACACATTTTATACCCACTGTAAAAGAACTTGAGCAAGAGAGGATGTATAAATAATTGGGAATTGAAGGAACAATGAAACATGAACAAATGTGAATAAAACTTAGTAAGAAATACTTTAGAAGACTTTATCCCAACAGCATTGACATCTAGAACAAAATCCAAACTATAAACCAATTTGCTCTTCCTGTCCTAACTTACAGTTTTGGAGTGAGTGACTGGCCCCAAAATGTGTTTGATAGACTATCTAGGAAAAGGATGCTTCATGCTCAAATTTATAAAAAAAGTCAGTGCATACCAAGATTATATATTCCCCAGGTCCAAAAGGGAATAAGCCTCCTGGAAATGGATTACATGTATAGATCTGCAATAATGGGACTCCATACATCTGCTGACCTCAAGACCCAAAGGTAAGTGAAACATGAGAATAAATCTAAGATGGGCTTCCCTGCTTAGGTTAGCAGAAGCATATCAGCATCAAGCAGGAATGGAAATCAAACCACAGGTAAATAAAAAATCAGGCAAGTGAATGTGCCAAAAAATGAAAGAAAATACAAGGTGAAAGACCTGATAAGAAGGCAAGAAATGTGGAAAATGCATAAATATAGTTGCAAGCATAGAAAACTTCTGAAAGAACCTAATGTTGATCCCGAATGAATGCAGGCATGGTTAAGGAGAGGCAAATTCAAACCAAGAGATGAAAAGTTAATATTGGTGGCCCAAGATAGTGGGCTATGTACACGTTGGTTTAAAGTCCACTGAACATGTGGGAGAAACTAGACAAATGTAAGTGTTGCAAAACTGAATTGGAAACAGTTGTACACCTCGCTGCTCATTAGGATACACTAATTGCAGGACTGTACAGTGAAAGACAATGTGGCAAGACTGCTGCACTAGGCATTGTGCAAACATTACAGTATTGAAGTGGCTGAAAGACTTTGGAATCATGAGCCACAAAGCATCATAGAAAAATGATGAAGTCTACATTACATGGGATCACCAATTACCAACAGTTCAAAAGACAGATGCTGGAAAACAGTTATAGTGGTCCATGAAAAGACAAAAGTAGCACTGATCATGGAAATGGCCACACCTAGTGACTAGTGTCCTGAAATCAGAGACTGTCAAAATCAGGATTTGCAGGCAGAAATGAGAGCAATGTGGATGAAGGATACCCAGACAGTTCCAAGAGTAGTAGAAGCAATGGGTCTTGCAATCTAAAATCATATTTAGATAAGTTTCCAATACATGCAACTCCATACAAATTGCAGGAGGAGTCATTACTGGGCACATTACAGGTGCTGCAATGAGCACTTCTGGCTGACAGACAAATACTAATTTCATGAACTTTGATTTGGGAATGGGGTCCATTCCAATCATGTTATTAGAAACCCAAAAGATTTGGAGAAATTAAAGGAAAGCTCAGTTTCAAGTTTTATCAAGGGGAAGACCTTTATTCCCATTCAAATAAGTAACCATCTCCAGAAACCTTAAACTGCAACACAATGCAACAGATTACATCAATCAACATGAAGCGAGGTGGATATCAGATGCCAGCTTGCCTATTTCATGAAGAGGTAACGGGCACTCCATAAGGAAAGCCTTTGTAGTGAAAGCATGCAGAAATTGGCAGACCTTCTCTACTGTATCATTTTGCTATTTGCCCCAGGGCCTGCTTCCAGTGGAGGAGTATAGTACATCATCCTTGGAGGTGCCCAGGGGCACCATCAGAGATAGCTGAACTACTTTAGTACAGTCCCTGCTCCTGTGATGGGAGGAGTCTGAAGTCCTTCTAGATCAACAAGCACTTCACCA
This sequence comes from Protopterus annectens, assembly GCF_019279795.1. Classification (NCBI taxonomy): domain Eukaryota; kingdom Metazoa; phylum Chordata; order Ceratodontiformes; family Protopteridae; genus Protopterus; species Protopterus annectens. The sequence goes on along the minus strand of NC_056728.1, from coordinate 27,554,399 downwards.
TCAGAAAATGTGAACCCAGCATCCCTGCAAAGAAGCTCATTTCTGCTGCCTGCCAGAAATCTACAATCATTTTAAATCACTAACTAATGCTCATGACCATAGTTGAGAGCAGGGACAGAGAATTAAGAGCTTTAATCGTATGACTATCATTTCCCCACCAATCTGGTGTAACCCCTGCAGTATTATTGCCTCTAAACCCATCTGTTGTCATGTTTTCTATTCCCCTTTGAGATATTTTATGAAGGAATTCATATTTAAAAATGACTTCCCATTCTGACAGCATCACATTTTCTGACTCAAAAACAAAAATGTCCAAGTTGTAAATTTTTTATAGAATGCATCCAGAATAACCACTGTGGTAATCACTTGCCCAAAGAGGTTATGAAGACATAGGATTCAAAATAAAATACTCAATACTGCCTAAAAAATACGCAAGTTAACTGCTTTCATCAGTTCATAAAACCTTGCAAAATGTAAAACCTTCATGTGGTAGATGACTCAATGTAATAACTTATGTAAAAAAACAATTACGTTCCCCCACAAACCAAAAGATCTCCGAATTTAAAATTTAAAAAATATATATTTTTTTAAAAAGTTAAGACAACCACACAATATCATGATACATCACTGATGAACTTAGTCATTTTATAACTCTGTTCTTGTTAAGGCCACGGTACTGGATGGAGTGTAATCTTAGTTTCCCTGGTTTCCTAGTTCGTTTTCCAATCACCAACCCTCGGGGGGGTGGGTCTGTTTTCTACAATATTAGAAATAACGCCATAACATGGTTGAACCATACATCTTCATAGTAAGAGGTTTGGCTTTATTGGCCTGAATTTGTCCATTAAAGCGGCTCAAGTCATGGGCATTCAGAATCGCCATATAGCTGAAACACCTGATGTTCACAAGGGGCATTTGCATACATCCCATGCATCTCCAATACATTAAAAACAGGAAATATCCAATTCCCTGGCATTTCTGTATCTAGCAAGGGCATTCTTCTCCCTTGTGAATATAAAGATGCTGGTACATCCACATTCTTAAAGCCAATAACGTCTTTACCAAATAAGATGCGTTACATGACTCAAGCCAGGGTGACTCCACACTTGTTGCAATTAAATCTACCTGGTTGTAGCCACTGATAGAAGTTAACTTCTCCTTCACATTTAAGTGGATATTGCTTACACTGACCACATTTTACAGTACTGTAGGACACATTATAAAATGTTACAGGTAGTGTCATTTCAAGTGGATTTTTCAAGTTTAGTGCTCATTTTTACTCCCACTATAGTATTAAATACCAAAGTGACTAAATATACCCCACTGTTTTCCCCACTATACCGCTTATTCCTTTCCAGTCCATTGAAACTTGTAAAACTAAAGGGTGATGAGATCGTATGGAAGTAAAAATAACTCAGTTAAGCCCATGCTTAATGCTTGTATTTAGTGCATCCTTCCTCCTTTGTTTCCTGTGCTACTTCACTATTTCAGTGGGATAGCCCCCTCTAGGGATGTCCCCTTCAAAATCCATACTTTCAGATACTCTTCTTCTGGGGCGATCCTAGGCAAACTATCTGGACTTTATCCCTCTCGTTTGATGGAGGGATGACAGCTGCTGAAGTGTAATGAGGAATCAACTATGAGTAGGTATCCAAAATATGACTAATTTGCCCTTTGTCCCTTTTTTGTATATCAGGTAATAGACACCCTCAAGGTGAATAGTTACTTCAAACACTAAATTGCTTCAGACCCAGATCAAATAAATATATACAGAAATCCACAATATTTCTTACAAAATTGAGCAGGTAATACATAGCACTTTCACCACCATACTGCATAGCCTAGACCAGAGCCCAGGTGGCACCATTGCCACACACACGTAGTTTAATATTCCCCATAAAAAACAAAACATTTATACAGAAGGTTTAAGGGAAAATGTGTAATTTGAATTTCCAGGTAAACTTTTTTTTTTTTTTTTTTTAAATAAAAACATTGTTAGATGTCCCATTGAGTTACCTACCACATGCCAGATCAAGTTTTGCAAGGTTTTAGAGATTGAAAAAAGGTTCTGATAAAGTCCAAGAGCACAAAGGACAAAAGTGCTTAACCTATGTTATTTATTTTTCATGAATTAAAAGTACTTTATTTTGAATATTTCTGTCAGTTCTTAGGGAAGTTATTTACCAGTGTTTAATGTGGATGGTTTGTTTGTTGTATTTTTTTTTGCGGTTACTCAAGTATTTGTAAAATTCATAAGGAATATGCACTGGAGTACCTCAAGACTTCAGGCCAACCTTATTCTAACTGCAGCAGATGTACAGACTTTAGGACCATTTCAGCCCCATCTGCATAGGCCATTCTAGCTCAGTGTAGGCCTGACAGCTCTTGTGAATCAGGAGGATCTCATGAGCACATTAAAAGAATCTTGTGTACTTCGCATAACACATCTAAATTTGCCCCTCAATACAGTAACTTAACCAATCTGCTTAAGCCCCAACAAAGACAGAAAAAGGCCAAAAATATGACATGTCTGCACTAGTGGGGTTTGGCTTTATTAGCCTGAATGTACTCAGACTTTACATGTAGCTGAAACACTGGTATGCCCTTAAGTGACTATTTCCGTATATCCCCATTGGCCTCCATTACAGGAGGTTTAAGGTATTACACACACTGAAGGCTCTAGCTTATAGTTTTTGACGTTGAGACATTTATATGTCCTTGAGCTTTCTTTGCTAGTGTTTGGTGACTAGATTCACATGGGTTTAGTTACCATTACACATGTGCTGGATGGGTATAATGCCTTAATACATGTCCAGGAAGTAAAATCATTCAAAATAGCAGCTTCAGGTTGGTAGTTTGCAGGAGAGATGTAGCATTTCAGTAAGATTGGCAAAAAAAATGGTTTGCAAATCATGCCCAAGTAGAGGGGTTAAGAGCTGTGAAGCATGCTTTACAAAGAGGTTACAGTAAGAATCAAATTTGCTTTGCAGGTGATAAGACACAAGGTGCTGCAACTAGGGAACATGTTAATGAGAACAAGAGCATTGGGATTTTCAAAGTTCAGGAATCTCTGGAGTATCTGCAATTGGCAGTGCAAGTCTATCAGTTTGTCTGGACAGCTCAAGTCACTCCAAAGAGAGGCATTTGGTTTGATGGTTAATTTTTCAAACTGGTACTTACTTGGCTACTGATCCAAGGGGATCGTAAGCCTTGCCCTTACATTCCCATGATCATTTTTAGACTTTATATTTGGCATATGAATAACTCAAAGACTGGCTGAAAAAGGATACGTTAGGACATCTGCATGCTTCCCCTATCCATCAGGTACAAGGATGATAAAACCAGGGGTGAATTTATAGTTACTTATCCAATCATCCAAATTATCAGACCAGAGTAAGAGAAGCACTTTACTTTATGTGGAGTGAAGACAGGGGGTTTCACCTAAATCCCTCAGACAGGGGGAGCTGGTGCTGAGCTTAGATTCATGTGCAGACTACATAGCTTGTCCATAAAGGAACAAGGGTATAATATGGCTAGGCTTGTAGAGGCCTTAGGACCAATAGCCTAGTAACCTCCTATAATCCCATGAGAAGAGGTATTTTGTCATGCATACCCATCTCTTCAACATTCTATTCATATTTCAGAAAGATTAAGACTGATGCAACAGCAGTACTAGAACTCCATCTTGTTCAAGATTTGTTTAATGTATATTATGTGAAGATAATGGTGTACTGAAGAAACAGATGCTCACCCACAGCTGCCAGTGGATCAGAATACGAGTGTTGCAGGTACCCTAGGATGGTGGGGGTGTTAATGCAGATTCCTTGGGGGGGTGAGGAAGGCCTCAGGTAAAGATATTTTGTTTAGGCTTCTGAGTATTCGATATTGTCTGTACTGAAATTTGTCAAGATTCCCATCATGTGAATTCTGCCCAAAATAAGGTTAAAGGTAGCAAGAGTTTTAGCCAGTATGCAAAAACTAAGGGGTGAAACTTGCAGGTCACTGATAGTAAACCATGGATGTCTACTACCCACATCATTCTCCATAGACATACCGATTCTCCTTCAAATTAATGCACTAGTCAATTAGTGAAGCCAGTTATTTTATTCTGGAATTTGAGCAGCATTCTACCTTTAATGATTTTCAAGACTCTTTTGAGCCTTTGAAGGCATGAGCAGAGAACTGTCTCTATGCATCTATGCCCAGAGTGGAATTCCCAAGATATAGCTGCCCATAGGAGGGTGAATTTAAGGTCAGAATTGTATCTGGTAGTATAAGGAGTTAAGGATCGTACTTTCAAGCTATAATACCAGCACCAGAGAGAAATGCAGTTATCTTTTGTCAACTAGGAGAGTTGCTTCTTTATTGTTGTACAATGACAACTCTGCAACACATGTCATTGCTTATGGGACCTTAAGGGTACAGGTGACTTCCAGTAGCAGTAGGCATGGGTGCGGTATTAGTATTTTGGCTACATGGCTGAGCACGTAGGCGTGGGTATGATTAGTACAGGTAGTACCTCATAATTCAACCGTAATCCATTCCAGAACGGCAGTTTAATTGCAAGATGCCATTTCCCAAACAAATGTACGGAAAATAGTGCAATTCATTCTCTGCCCAAACAAAATTAAAAAATACACTAAAATTTTTAAAAAATTTAGCACACCATGGAGGAGAGTATATGAGGGAGGGATGGAGGAGAAATAGAGGACTCCTGTACATCCCTAAAACTATGGCTCACGTCATACAAAATTTGATGCTTGATCCATTTAAGAATGCAGGCTAACATACTTGTCAAGCTAAAATGCATGACTACATTGTGCAATATCAGTCATGAAATGAATCTGTTGTCTCCAATTATGATTGTTTTATTTAGTTCACTTTATATCTTACAACAGTTTATCCACACCACCCAAAAGAAATAGTGCATACCGGTGTTTTTTAATCCCACTCCAGGACTTTGTTCACTCGGGCAATTCAGCAGCATACACTTGTGCCCATCCTCGACCCAGCTCCACCAGTGCCCATGCCTAAAACTTAACATGAGTCACCATATTTACATTTACAGAGTCTACTTACTCTAGTTGTTGGAAGGGTAATCTTCACCCTGTCCTGCCTGTTCCCTCTTGGTTTTTTGGCAGGTGTAAGTTTTGCCTAGGGCAACTTCTCCTTTTTCAGGATAGCCTTAAAGTGGTGTAAGATTGTGTTAAACAAGTCCATCACCCTGTTGACGTTGCCTATATTGGGGTGCCACTCCCAGACTAAGCCTGCACCTATGGTTGGATAAAGGTTCTGTAATGCAAGCTGTTGGCACAGGTCCTTTTCCGCTAGCATCCTCATCTTCAGATTCCCTTTTTCTTTGAACTGCTCATTGCAAAGTGCTCCAAGTTCCTACATTATGAGATCATGGTCTTGCAGCAGTGCCTCTACATCCACCTCCGCCATGTCCAGGTGCTCTGCTGGGGAAACAAGGTCTTGCAGCACGTCAGCTGCTTCATCCACAATTTCACCCTGGGAAGAGGAAGGAACCAGCTTCCTTCAGGCCGCACAAAGGGCTTTCTGCGATACTCCATACCAGGTACTTTTGATGAATATGGCATGAAGAATGTTGAACTTGGTCTTCCAGAATTCCTTCAGGGTTTTATCTGAAAAATGGGTCAAAGAGCCTTGAGAAGCATGCTTGTGTGGAGCTTCTTGAAGTAGGCACGGACTTGTTGATCCACAAGTTGAAAGTTGTGTTGGGAGGCAGGAAGTGAACCTTTATAAAATTGTCTATCTGAAGAATTTCCTCCATCTCTCATGGGTGGGCAGAGGTGTTGTCCAGAAGCAGAAGAGCTTTCATTTGCAAATTGTTGTCGGGTACTTAAACACTTGGCAGCAAACTCCTCAAAAATCCTATCTGAAAACTGACTGGTCTACCCAAGCTTTGGTGTTTCATTTCCACATTACAGGTAGTTTTGTTTTTAATCTTTTTCCAAAGCATCTTGGGTTTTCTGAGTGATACATAAGCAGTCTCTTCAGTTTGAAGTCTCCAGTGGCATATGCTGCCAGGATGAGTGTGAGTATCTTATACAGGCTTGTGACCTGGAATCCTAGCTTCATCTTGGGTCATGAAAGTCCTACTTGAAACCGTTTTTTTCTGAAAGATTGCCATCACAATTAAAAAATCTGTTCTGGCAGATACAGAGAAGGCCATCAATTCTTTAGATTCCTTGACAAATTTCTGTGCACTTTCTTTCTCAGCACTAGCTGCCTCTCCTGGTCTCAAAGCACTGTGGGTACCACTTTTTTGAATCTGTGGAACCATCTACTTGCTTTAAAATTCCTCTTTGCTGTGAGCTACTTCCTGGAGGGTTTTTTTTGTAGGTCTTCAAAAATTATCTTAGCTTTCTCAGATCATGGTCTGAGTTACTGGATCTCCCTTAATCTGCCTCTCCTGAATCCAAAGCAGCATCTACTCCATATGTTCCATTAAATTGTTTTTCTGTGTTTGCCCAAAACCTTTTGTTCCTTTTGATACCCTAGCACCCATGACAGACTCTTTCCAAAATGTTGAGACAATAGCCTAGGCATGCCATCCTGTTCTGCTATTAGTCCTGTTTTACTGCCCCTCTCAATTTTACCTACGACTTCCTTTTCAGTCATCAGCCATTTTTTCCTACCAGTATCACTCTGGCCCCATTTCTTCACACCACTTGAGACAACTGCACTGTATACACAACAGCAAATGAACTTTTCAGCCTCCTTTCCAAGTCAAATTACAAGACCGTGGTTAAATTACAGGACACCTGGGTGGCCAAAAGCACAACTGAATTGCGAGTTGGTTTAATTGAGGTACCACCTGTATTTTGGGTACATGGTTGAAGCAACTAGATGTCTAAGAGCCCTAGGCATGGGCAATGTCTGTATCCTGTATCACATGCAAAAGTGATGTGAAGCCATTTACTGACCATGGGTAGGATAGTATCCTCCAATATAAATAAGTGCACCACTCAATACGTGGAATCAATATGTGATGGAACTGATAAAACATGAAGCAGAAAATGAGACTAAAGCAGGCAAGGACTCATGGCAAGATGTAGTGCCCCCTACAACACAGATATGAGACTAAAGCAGGCAAGGACTGATGGCAAGATGTAGTGCCCCCTACAACACAGATAGCCAATAAGAATTTAAACGTGGCACAGATCCACAATCTATGCAAAACTGTGTTTAAGGACAAAAAGCCAGCCAAGTCACAAAAATAGACCAATTTTAAAGTAAGATTTTGTCCAAGGCTCACCATCTTCATGTGTAGCTATTGGTAGTCTGTATTCTTGGCCTTAATCCACATAATGAGAAGGTAAATAAACTTGAAGGGAAGTGCTTTTCACAAATGTTTCATAAGAGCCAGTGAAGAATATGAAGAAATTACATGGTCAAAACATAAGCAGACAACTCGAGCTGCAGAGTAAACACAGCAGGAACAGGATGAGAGGGTATCCGTTGGAAAAATGTTCCCACAATGTTATTGCCTCTGCAAACTATTTACTGCAAGTGTGCTTTCTCCAATAAAAGTAGTCACCTCACCCCCTGGGAAGTACACAGCTATACCAGCCAATTTTCCTCCATTTTTTAAAGCATCTTTTGGCCATGTAGAGTCGGGATTACCTTAACATCTCCATGCTGTTTATGTTTACTAGGCCAACAACCACAAGGGCTGTTTTAAGCCCATCTAGCCATGCATACCAAATCTTTGACAAGCTCTGGTACCCTTGATAAGTGTAAGCAGAGGCCTGGGAGATTAATTTCCAGGCTGCATGTGTCCATTAGAGACATGGGTGCTAAACCAGGGATGAATTTTCTGCTCCTTATTTAATTGTCCAAGTTGCACTTTAATTGGCTTGGGGAGGAACTCTGCTTCACATGGATGGGGAGCCTGTTAGAGAATGGGGAGTCTGTGGGATACATAAGTCTCTCCAGCAGGTCCTATCTATATCACAGGCAAGGTTCAAGTCTTCAGAATGGATAATTCTGCTGTTTATTTTGTGGGTATGCATGAGGTCAATTAGAATGGGGTCTGACAATGCCTTGTATGCATACCTCTCAACCTTAGTGCAAGAAATTTGGACAAAGTGACAAAATGGGAGGGTGGGGTGTTGGGGGCAAAGGCCCTAAATAGGGACAGATTTTAAATATTTTTCTTAAACTTAGAAAGTTGTTTAATATGGTTTGCATTAACACATTTTCTGAATGATTTTGAAGTCTGAAACTCAAATATGTCATTTATAGTGTCTTCAATCCTCCAATCCCAGTGATTTGTCAAAACCACAGATTTTATGAGGAATAGATCAAAACTGATGCAAAACTCTGGGCATTCTGTGAGAATTTAGACAGTCGATACGTATGTTTGTATGCCAGGCATAGATTTCCCCTAAACAGACTGCAGTAAAACTACAGGGATAGGGCCTTGAGGCCATCTGCATAAGACAGGTTACTTTTGCCTAGTTCGGTACACACCAAACGGGGCAATGTACTCCAAGTATGATGAATGCTGAATACAATGAAATGATGACTTGTGGACCTAGATGCTACACCTTTTATAAGTTGCACAGCATAGGATAATTTCCTCACTACTGTAGATGCATGATGGGGGGACACAGTCTAGCCTTTGACCAAGTCCCTAACTGCTGGCTCAACCCTTGGGTTCATAGGTGTGTACTAGGCTAATGGCCTTGGGGCCTTTACAAGCCTAGCCCATAGAATTGCACTTGCATTGTGCCACCCATCGTTAGTTTCCCAGTGCCCATCAAGTAGAGCCACTGGAGTGATCCCCAGGGTAAACTACTTCCCAGGGTGTGGTCAATATGACAGTTACCAGAGGTGGATGACTTTCCAAAGGATACCATTATGCATTTCCTGCCATTTAAAGTTTTAGTCCATAGCTCTGGCACCAGTTTCAGCCCTTCCTGGAGGATATTTGTGTTTGTGGGCGATTTGATGGCAGCTACTAATTCGCAATCATCTGCAAATGATGTCAGCCAGAGGCCTTTGACACTGGCCTTGACTTAAGGGAAGTAAATGCCAAAATGGAGCAATCCCAGGACAGATATCTAAGGGACTCCATTTGTGGCTGGCCTCTTTGTAGGGGTAGACCAGCAATTCTAATTTCCTGGGTTCTGTCTAAGCCAGCTGGCTATCCACCAGGTGACAATTGCAAGGGTTTCAAAATTACACAAGTAAAGGAGTACTCATGGAAACTATGCACTCTTGTAGAAAGTTGGGGGAGGAGTCTAGCATACCTGCCATTAGGCACGTCTCAGTCTTGCAACAGAATGTTGCTTTAGTTATTTAGCCATCAACTGGTTACTTGCATCCTCTATTTCATGTAGGATGATGGTCACCAAAAAGCCCAGCAAATTTGACATAGGTGGGCAAATTCTTTATGAATCATAAGTGCATACATTGTCAATTTTCCCCATATAATGGCTAAAGCCCCGACTATGGCTCAGATAACCAGAGTTTGATTAGCATCTCAGGCACCTGTCGCAGCTTGAGAGGCAGGCACACAGCAGGTGTTCACTGCCAAAAAACTCAGGAGAAAGACAGTACTAGTGTCGTCACCAAGCCAGTGTAGCAGTCTCATTCCATCAGGGAGAGATTACGGTTCTCCACAATTACGCAGCATGCTTATCCTCCCAAGTAGGCAAGGGATTATGGCATACCTTCTACAGACTATGCCTTTCGCTAGCATGTTCATAGCTGTCTGGAGGGGCAGTTACCCAGGCAGCTATCACCCCTGTACTAGAGGCACTTTGTGTGGAATGAATGGGCAGAATCCATCTGTAGGAAGTTTAATGGTTAGTATGCATTGCAGAAAGCAAAAGCTCCAAGAAATAAGCATACGGAGCTCACCAGCATAACCAGAAACTGATGCAAAACTGATTGAGAAAAGACCCAACAGCTCCTAGTGTTACTTTTGAGGGAGAGCAGAGGGTATAAAAGCGTCTGATGACTTGGATTCTCCCACATTAGGGAATAGTGTTAGAATCTTGAATTTAAAAGAATTTCAATTGGGAATCAGATTAAGGCAACATCTTGCAAATCAAATCAAGTTTCAGGTATGCCTGTAAATTCCTCTCCTGAATGCTTAAAGGCACTTCAGAGACGAAGTGAATCAAAGCTTTATAGGGTTAGAAAAGTTTGAAAAGATTATACCTTTATCAATATAATTTTCATTTGAAGCAGGCTAGCCTTGAAGCAGAAAGTCCCAAGAAGATTTCTTAAGTATCTAGGACAAACTAGAATAAGAACTTTAAGGCGGCACAAACACATGAATGAGGACTAAGGCAGCACATAATTGCAACTTACTCTAAAAACACAAACTAATAGTCCCAGAGAACTTTGTGAAAAGACTGGAAAACCGAAAGTAACAGTTCCAAAAAAACAACAACTTTATTGGACAACCCCATGCCAAGCACTTTTGTCCTAATATATATATATATATATATATATATATATATATATATATATATATATATTTATATATATATATATATATATATATATATATATATATATATTTCAGTCTTTTCACATTTGAAGGAAGATGCCATATATATATATATATATATATATATATATATATATATATATATATATATATATATATATATATATATATATATATAGCTCTAGGTACAGCCCCATCTCAGAAAATATAACTCATGAAGGCAAGAACCTTCTCATTCAACCAGATAAAAACAATGAATCACAGAAATTGTTTGATTAGATGGGTCCTGCAGCTAAGATAGCAAAGTTTCTCAGGGTTAGGGTACGAGAGCAATCTAGTGTTGTAATTACATAAAGTGCTAGAGGAAGGATGCAGAATATATGTTACAATAAATGACAGCCACAGCAGGGCTAGCCATCCGGTGGTGTAAACCTGGGCTCTAGATTGTCACTGAAGTGACACCCACACCCCATGTGCAGAAATGTGGTAAAGGGGGCTGTGCATGGATGAAAAATAAGCACAGCAAGTTTCAATTCCCCATAAATTAAAAGCTTTATGCAATTTTTTTTTTTAAACTACAAGGGTTAATTAGTGATTTGTATTGAAGTAGAAATACCTTTAGGACTGTGCCCTGGTTGCTAGAACACCTAATTTTGTTGCATTAGAGAGAATTTACACTTATGTTCTTTCAAGCTCTTAAACGGTGGTATTCACAGGCATGGAGGAAATGGAAAAAGGCTGTTGTACATGTAAACTGCCTTTCTGGGTCAGAAGCCAGAAAGAGGTTTCCCTTCTTTAAAAGGCGATTTCCCTTCTTTAAAAGGCATAGCAAGGACAATCAGGATTAGATTTCTGGAAACGGACTTAAGAGGAAAGAATTCCAGGCTGTATGTCCAGCGAGACCTGTACATTTCTGGATCTGTGAAGTGCACCATGGTACCATAAGCACAGACTGACCTAGAATGTCCACAAGCCCCCCATTTCCTCATGTTAATTCTAGGATATGGATGGTCAAAATCAGATTTACTGTCCATGTACTATTGACTAGTAGCAAATCTAGATGCCCCAATACTTCATTTTTTTTCACTGGACTTGCAGAAAAAGCATGCCCTGTACAGGGTAGAAATGGTACAAGAGGGTAGCAATTCTAATATCTTGTGTCCTGGCAGTCATGGGTGAGAATCTTTCTGAATGCATCAAGAATACAAGTACTTTTCCTTTCAAAGGGACAGAACCTTTCTGGTTCCCAAAACAAAGTGAGAGCAAACCTCAGACTGGTTTGGCCTACTTTCACAAAACAAATTTGGTGCAGCACTGCATATAGAAACTCATGTTTTTTTAAGTGGGCAGGAAGTGCATCACTAGTTTAAAATGTTTCAACTCTCATTTAGTTAATTGGAAATCACATGCACAAAGTTGAACTGATCTAATGGGGAACTACATGTTATGCAGGTTTTACCTTTAGTCCATAAAGGTATATTTACAGATACTTACTCTATTATTCTCTCCTTAGGATTAAAAGGTGCCAGGGAATCCAGTCCAAGACGGCTAATCACCTAGAATAAAAAAAGTTCAACTCATGAAATTACTTGGAATAAACAGATTTCAAGTCTTCCTTGGCTAAAGCCTCTTGTAAAAAGCTAGTCAAGACCACCTTAGAGAGAATACTCAAATGTTCCTTCCTATCTCAACTAAAAATTCTTTAGCAGTAACAGGATAAAATATTCCATAAATGACACCAAATGCTAGCTGAAGAGTGCAATATAATTAACTTAATCTATTCACCAATTACAGAAAATTAAATAGAACTTTTTTCCAAGGCCTATAAGCACTCAACATCTGCCACTCAGTCCCTTCGCAACCTCTGACCCAAACATGGTATCAAAGGTCCTGATCAGTCCAATCTTTCATTATGCCCTAGACTTGGGCCTTGCAGCTAGAGATTTAGACCTTTCCCCAAAGCACCTGACTGCACCCCATGCAAGGTTTAAACTGATTAAACTTAGAAACCTTTATGGGGTTCCTATTAGACTGAAGAATGTGTCTTGGTCAAACTGAAAAGGCAGAATATCAAAGTGGCTTTTAAGCACTTTCCCTGGGAAAGTACTTGCTTGGCCGCTTTGTTACTTTGCCATTTTTGGCACTGTAGTGCGATCTGAGTTGGTATATTTAAAGTAGGGGGTGGGGGCACAGCCTCCCCCATATGGGGGGTGAAGCCCCCCACTTAATGCAATGTTTAAAGTGTTTTTTTTGTTGGAACAGCAATTTATTTCCCTTTGTTCAGTGAATATAGACCCCCCCTTTATGCAGGTTCCAGGACAGCAAATTAACCCAACAGTAAAACTCATAATACAATAAAAACATTTTTGCTAGACAGATGTGAAGTATACCAGGAATCAGTTATTGGTCCCCATTTCAATTTATGACCATCTCTGTCTACTCTGTTCATGACCACCACAAGTTTTCCGGATATGAAAGGTGCTTCTTAAATGGCAGCCTTTCAACATTGAGATCACCCTTCCCCAAAGGGAGACTGTTGGAAGGCAATGCACATCCAAAAGTGGCCTAATTTTGTTAGGTTCCTCCTCCCCTATAATAACTTTGGCAGGGCAGATAGCATTTGTGCATTTCCTATGGCAGCAGTCATTCCCATGAAGGAGAGTTGGAAGGGAAATGCACAGCCTAGAAGTGGCTTTTCTGTGACTCCAGAGGGAAAACTTAAGTGGTGTACAGTATAGTATTTACAGGATACAGGGCTTAAGTTGTCAGCTTGCCCATAGCTGCAGAATTGCCCATCCACTTTTAGACTGCTGGGAGAGCTGCCCCCCCCCCCCAAACACAGATCAACTACAAGCTAGTTGGGAAGCTACTACTTTTAATTGGCCAGAATTGCCACAACACACAACTGCTACCCATTTTTTAGTACAAAGGCTTGCTATAAACATGAATAGAAACCCTTTCTTTCGGCTTTTCCCGGTTAGGAGTCGCCACAGCAGATCTGTCTGCTCATGATTGGCAGTGGAGTTTTATGTAGAGTTGCCAGCCTGGTGCCCAACCTTCCACAGAAGGCACACATACCCAGGGCCAATTTAGAGAGAGTGTCCAATCCACCTACTGCATATGTCTTTGGGATGTGGGAGGAAACCGGAGCACCTGGAAGAAACCCACACGACCACAGGGATGACATGTAGACTCTGCACAGAAGGCACCCCAGCTGAGAATCAAACTTAAGAACCTCTTGCTGTGAGGTGGCAATGCTAACCACTGCACCACCATAGCCGCCCCATGAATAGAAACTCTTTAAAGAAAAATGTTCCTGCGCCAAAAATTACATTTTCTGCTGTCCTTTTTGCGATTAATCCTAATTAAAATTCCAGTTCTTCAGAATCTGAGACCTATTTGCCTTTTACTGGGAAGTCCATTATTGGTTACAACTGAACTTCAGGATTTCACAGTGTATTAAAAAAAATTGCATTCCTATTGTGTTTCCCCTCTGAAGTTTCTGTAGGACGTCGCCTGCTTAACTCTGTAAACTCTGGACAGCAGGCCGTACATTAAATGAAGCCAGACGTACTTACCAGACGGACTTTATGTTCCTCCTCCAAGAGGAAAAGATTCTCTTTCTGCATATAGAAGTCGGCAGAGTCTAATATTGCTTGGAGTGGCAGAAGGCCAACAATCTGTGAGCCCACCACAGGTAGAGTCAGTTCCTGCAAGAAAAATATAGTAGTGGGGAAATGTTTCCTGCATTTGTTCTTGTAGTAGAGAGTTACTATCCAAACTAGAATAAATACATTGACAAATGTGTTTTTTTTACTTCTCTTAAATTCTGAAAGAATTAAAAATGTGCATGTCCAACAAGCTATCATACCCCTTCCTACCACATTCCCATTTACTTTAGAGCCTTGTCAATTTTTTTTGATACTGAAGTTTTGGTAAATCAGAATCTAGAAATCTGTCCATCTTTTGCGATCAGACCTTTTCATATTTTTCACAAACCTCAGTCTTGACCATTCCATGGAAGATAGCAGCCCTGCTACTTTTTTTTCTAGCACATTACCTCGAATATTTCTCCACCTTTAGACAATTTGGCACAGGAATCTTCAACCACCCTTTTTTGGGTCCAGTCAACCTTACCTTGATTTTTATATTGAAAGCAAGGTCCCAACATTGCTTTGTAGTTTGAGGGTTAAAGAAAATCTTTTGCACAAAGGTCTCTGAACACTGAAAATTTGATGATCAGCAGTATCTGCTCATCTTGGATGAACTTAAGCCTAAAGCCTCATAAGGGAAGGGAACAAGCCCATCTGCGCAATCCAAACATATTCACTTTTGAACACTTTCTATATCTATGTTAGATTTATGGTTTCATGTAACCCAGACAAGTTATTCTGTGATCAATGTTGTACCCTAGCAAACAAAAAGCTAAGATAACTATACATACAAGTGTTTAACTAGGACTGTAAAGCCCACCTTGTGTTCTCAGGGGAATGGGATGCTACAAGATTACTTAAGATGCAACAAAATATCTTTGCCATTGGCCTTGTGAATAAACCCTTCAAACTGTTATGCTCGACCAAAACACAGTTTAAGCTTCAAATTTGGTACAACAGATAGCATCCAGTAATTTATACAAAAAGATAAATTAAATGTACTCAGGGGATATAAATAAATGAAACACTGAAAATATAACAAAAGGTTGGAAAAATAGAATCTTTAGATAATTAGATGAACTGATAGAAATCAGAGGTTGAAATCAAGAAAAAGGTTGACTGAATATACAAGGCTTCAAAACCTCTTTCAAAGATTTGAACAGATTGCACAGAGAAAACCTGAGTTTTTCTGCTGTACCAGAAAAAGCAAGACAATTTTATGAAACCACAAATAAGCAACTGAACTGGTTTTCAACAGCAAGATTTGTTAATGGAAAAGGCAGAGTGTACACTCCAAACCTGACCATGAGAAAGCACCCTAGATTAGTAAATTTGCAATCAGACCAGCAAAAGACTGGATCCTGACAAACTGTGGCAGAAAGAAAAGTAATAAAATCAGAGGCAGATGTGGTTGTAGAAAATGCTTACTGTAGGCAAGTGTAGAGCCTAAAATAAGAAAACAAGACAGCCTGTAGAGGTATTTCAGAAATTATGAAAATTTGTATAAAGAAAATTGAAGGCAAGTAGTTAAGGCTCAACTAAAACAGCCAAGATAAGAGGGAGATAAAGATAGTGATGTGATAACAGTGATGTATAATCACTCTGTTGGAAAGTCTCCAGGAGCAGAAGGCATTCCTGTGGAAGTCTAGAAGTTGAGGGAAGACCGTGAAAGATCAGAGATCCTGCTATTGTACAGTATTTTGGCATGGGAAGTGCAAACATCTTGGAAGAAAGCTGTAGTGGCTGCATTACCTGAAGACTGCAAAGGCCCACCAGACCCAGGTTCATGTAAATCCATTGCCATTTTAAACTAAGTATTTCTATACTAAAAATGGCAAAATTGACATTCGACAGCCTTACAGAAAAATGATCATCCAGAGGGAAGCAGAATTTAAGAAAATATGGCTGCTGTTGGCGGGTCTTGATGCAGAGAAAATTTGACAAAGATGAGATTTTAGGGGAAGGGCAATGGAAACATTTGCATTCCCTGATACAATAAAGGTCAATTAGGAGGATATGTGACGAATCTGAGGAAACTAAAGTAGGCGGGTTACTCTTAAGTTGTGTTTTAACAGAGAAAACCATGCAAGGTTATCCTCTTTCCTCTTATTCACTTTATATTTAGAGCCATTTGCAAAAAAAATAAGGAACTCTTATTCAAGGATGCAATTTATATCATGAAAAATTTGCTCTTTGCAGAAATTATTAGTACCTGATAAAATCCAGAAAGTGTTTTGAAACATTCAAGACTTGCTGGAATATAAACTTAGACAATAAAACAGACTATAGTAGTAAATTGTGCAGTCAGATGAATTGGCTCAGCAGCCATATTTATGGAGACACAATGAGATGACGTACTTGGGAGCATGGATTGAAGAGACTAAAACAAGGACAAAAACTGGAAACTCATGTTTATGGACAGATAGCAAGATACAAGCAGTGAAAATTTAGTCCCTTTAGCTTAACATGCATGTCAGGCATATTAACCAAAGGAGAATTTGTGAACAATTAGAAATGAAGGAATTTATCTGGGACAGAATAAGGACAAGAGCGGGGTGGGATAGCTGATCCTTCCAATAGAACAAGGTGGCTTGGGATTACCGGATTTGAAGGGATATTTTAGAGCTACACAGTTAAGGGTCATACAACAGAGGGCTTAATTCAAAGTGAAAAGGATTATGATTAAGTGTATGTGGGGGCGGGTTCAAGAAATGAGTGAGATGTTTAGATTCATGAAGCATCCGAAAAGTATTTTAAGAACCAAGCCAACATGAGACTGATTAAAGGCAATTTTGCCAATAAGGATGACTGCAACTAGGGATACAGAAAATAGGCAACAGGGGGCTGGAATTTACTGGAGAAAACTGGCAATGGAATCAAGGTAGTGGGAGCAAATAACTAGAGGGGGAAGGTAATAGAGGGGTACAGCCAAGATGACATTTGGAACTGCAGGCTACACACTGCCTTCCCTACCAGTGATGGATATCCATGCATAGGGGAAGAGAAAGGGATAGGGGAATCCCAAGTGAAAGACCTCCTCTAATTTCATCCAGCAACATTCACTGGGCTTCAGAATAAAGCCAGACACATTCCTTATAAAACTAAAATTCATCACATTAAGTCACCTGGTCTAAAAAAAATCACATGATCATTGGAAACAAACATGGTCATTTAGTCTAGGTTAATTACAGCATTTTATGTAGGCATGACCACTAGAAAACTGGGAGAGAGTTGAACATTTATAGCCCATTAAATGTGGCAACAGTAATAACGCACTTTTTGCACATTCCCAAATGTGCAATGGTTAAAGTTTTTTTCCTAATTTTAGATCTACCATTTGACAGAAAGGGGGATTCTAAAAGTCTCCCAGAAACTAGGGAGTCCGTGACCGCTCAGGTTAGGGGCAGCCAAAAACTTGTCTTAAAATTTGATAACATATTTATTTAATCCATGTTATTGAAAAAAAATAACTGGAAAATTAGCTGGATATCATATTTTAATACCATTTAATATACTTTGTGGCATTCTATAGTACTGTATTTGGAGTCTTTTTTGTAATATGCAAACTATGTTTGATTGCACCATGGACTGTACTTAAATGCAATGGTTTTAGTGAATGACTACACTGAATATACTGAAGTAGATGATAAAACTTCAATAGATACTGTATTTTTTATTTTTGTTTGTGCTATATTAAAGAAAATAACTTCTTCTGCAAGTGTCTTGGATTATTGATTGTGTAACTTTTAGATAATGTAATAAATCAACTGTGTGATTAAATTCATCTCAAGGAAGGTTTCCATTGATCATGTAATTCTGTTAGACCATGTGACTTAATCATGCAATTAATTTTAGCCTTGCATGGATGGTTTCTAATGGTTTTATTCATTCTGAAGTCTGGTGGATGTTACTGGATGAAAACATTACAATATTACACTAGTGTTACGCCTATGTTTTGCTTACCCCCACTGGGTTTTCGGTGGTTTGAAGATTTTAGAAATTCCAGAGTACTGTCAGAAATATCAGGTGAGCAAATGGCTAATTAAGGATAGGAATCTTTTACAGGACTCTAACTAGGGCACAGGATCCAAATTGCCAAAACATACTAAGGGTTTGTTGCGTTTAATTCTATTGGCTGTCAAAAAAATCAATTACTAGAAAACGGAAATCAAAGTCTAAACCAACTGCATTTGAAGTATTGATCATCAGAAATAAAAACTGAAAGAGGGCTATTGGAAATTATGGCAACAGTATATGCAGAATAATGTTAAGGAAGATTGAGGTTTAAAAGAAAGCAGGATCTGAGCAATGTAATGTTGGACTGAAAGTTTTAACCTGCTGTTACATATAATGTGAAATAAAATAAACCCTATAAGAATTTTTTCTGTTAATGCACATTTGCCTATGTTTAAGTGATATTTAATAAACTATTATTACAAGGAAAACCTTAAAGCCACTCTACAACCAGTATTGTCAATGACATCCTGTGTAAAAAGCAGATCAAGAGCTGCACATGAGAATATAACAGCAATTCAGTTTAAACTTCTCCACTTAGTGTGAACAGACTTGGGTGGGTTTTGGAAAAGTGTTAGATTCAGTGCACAAGGTACTAGATTCATTCTACAATCTATTGAGAGACTAACACTGAAATCAGATGCTATAATAGAAGTCTTAAGACAATGAATGTATTGCATAAATAAGTACACATCTTTGAATAAAAATGGAGGCCTTTTAAGCCAAGCCAGAAATTATAGATTTTGTTAGTAAAACTATTAAATTTTAGGCCCAAATCACAAGTTGTTCCTTTATAGGTTCATACTAGGCTACCTGCCCTAGGGCATTTATAAGCCTAGCCAGAGTGTGTGGCTTTCACCACCCCTTAGGATGAGAATACTACGCCCATTTAGGGTTTAGTTTACTGTGCCTCTGTCTAGTAGAGGCACAGAGATGACACCCGGGGTAAACCTACGATCTCCCATCTACTCGTCAAGATTTCTCTTGAATAGGGTTAGTGAGGGGCTCTAACAGTTAGTGAGGGGCTCTAACATGGATTGGGATTCTGTTAGAGTGTAGGGAGCCTCTGGGTTATGAATCTGTCCCTCCAGCAAGTCCTATTTATTTCTGTATTGAGGTTCAAGTGTCTTGCTCTCGCGGCTCTGATGGATTTGGATTTTCTGAGGTGGAGCATGTCCATTAATTCCAGATTGGACATGGCCTTGTACGTCAGGCACAGATCACCTCTGAATAGGCGGTATGCGACTGAATAGAGCTGGAGCCTCTTCAGTCGGGCAGCATATGACATATGTTTGAGACCCTTTATCCTCTTGGTGAGGAACTTTTGGGTCTTTCCAACTGCTGCAGGTGTCGGGTAAGATACATCCCAAATGGGGCATTGCACTCAATCATTGGCCTGAGAAGAGTACAGGGGCACAATGGCCTCTCAATCTAGATGTGAATCCCTTCATAAGGTGGGCAATATAGAAGGTCTTCCTAATCACTTTGGCAATGTGAGTGTCAAATGAGTCGTGCACAGTTTACAAAGGTAGCACACACTTTCCAATGCATATCAGCATTTCCATGTGAATACAACACTCAGAGCAACACTGCAGAATGTCAGCACACCACATACAATATTCAAACATTGAATATTAGGTAAAATACAGCATCACACCAACAAACACTGGCAGGACTATCAGGCGAATGGTTAATGCAACACCTAGTTAAATACAGGACACTAAATGCACACTGATAAATGCAACATGCAAGTACATTTTGTGATGCATACACCACTAGTGGTATCCAGACGTAGTGTTAAAATGTCCAGCAAGCATTACACAGCTATCCTTGCCCCATACTATACCACATCAGCTTTGATTGCATGGAATGTTCTACTGGTCTCACAATAGAAAATCAAATGTAAGGCCATATAGTGGCTCAAAAGTCAAAGCCTGTCCTCCGAAAAACAAATAGTCTTTGTTGTCTGTAAAGCTGACAAAGCTTCTAGACTGCACGTTACCTGTGCATGGTACAGAACTGAACAAAGTGATCCAAAGATATAGCTTGATTGCAGACTTAAATGCATCTCTGGACAATCTGCAGTATACTTGGGTAAAAGCTAGCCCAAGATATCAGGACTATTGGCAACAACCCCCAAACTGGAACATCAGTATCAAGTTTTCTAACCAGATAGCATAACAGGCCCTCCCATCTACAACATTTCTGTGGTATATAGAAAATCCTACTTATCCCTCATGGTATCTCATCCAGGTCCTTAGAAGTTAGTTTCACTTTATTTACCCCTCATTAGACCAGTCACTGAATATAGTGCACCCCTCAGCACATACCTCACCAAGCGCTTCAACTGGAGATACCGCTGTTTTCACACCAAAAATCTTTCAAATCTCAGTACCATTAGCCAACTCTTATGGTTTGCTTTTGTTTACCAGGATAGTCCACTGTGCCAACAGAACCCATTTTCAGTTGAGGCCCAAGGAGAAAGCTCCATGATACAAGAGATTACAATTTAGGTTTACAAACGTTAAGCAATTGGATTGCAAATAAATTACAAACAGGAGTAGTACAAGTTTTAAATCACAATCATAGTCAAGTTATAATTTTATGCAATCAGTACAAGTTGAAGGGACATTTGTTAGTAAGAGTTCTAAATACAGTGGTGCCACTAATACAGGTCACTAGGGGAATAGGATGAGTGGAGGAGATATGGGGCCTTAGTGCAAGTACATTTCCAGCATGAGGAAGTGTGGAAATTGAGAAATTTTAAAATGAGGGGTTTTGTATTGATCTAATGGTTAGAGGCAAGGCATTCCAATTTTAGCTATTGCACAAGAGTAGCTAGCCAGGAAGATTAGGTTTATGGTCCTGTAGTAGTTTGAGCCCCTGATCCAAGGACCTATCTGGGTGGTAGTGGCTGAATATTGTGTCTACTTCAAAACAGTGAAATCTCAATGTTGAAATTCAGAGAGACCATAACACTGAAACTTCAAAACACAAAACCCAAACCAATGAAACTTCAGAACACAAACTCAGCTTCATAACACTGAAAACTACATTGCACATGTAAATAAGATCCCCTCCACCTATAACACCTAACAAACACTTTCTACATTTATAGAGGGGCAAGCCCCCCTGCACCCTCCATGTGAGGGGAAAAAAAAAGTTACATTTCCTAACCTCACTGTATCGAGGGAGTTTAAGAGGAGGGGATCTTGTTGCATTGTAGTTCAGTGTTTTGGGATTTCAGCGTTTTGGGATTTCAGCGTTTTGGGATTTCAGCGTTTTGGGATTTCAGCGTTTTGGGATTTCAGCGTTTTGGGATTTCAGCGTTTTGGGATTTCAGTGTTTTGGGATTTCAGTGTTTTGAACTAGACCCTGAATGTTGAGCTTGGGGCAGGACAGTCTTGGGGTCTAAAGAGTATTTTATAAGTAGTGGTTATTTGCAGGTAGGAGAGGCAGTTCTAGCCAACTTAGTGAACAATACAGTGGTGGGTGGAGTATTTGGAGTTGGTTGCAAATGCAATACAGTGATGGGTGGAGTATTTGGAGTTGGTTGCAAATGCGGCTATTTTACTAAAAAAAATGTAATGCACATGGGACAGAAATTCTGAATAAAGCCAGTCATTGCACAACAGAAGAATTTTGTGACAAGTTTTATACTTAAACACAGCTATTAAAGTCACCCAAAAACAGGTTATTTTAGGTGATCTGCCATTAAACAGACATGGGAAAAATCCCATAGCCAAGTAAAAAATCACCAAATTGTCTGATGGGCAAATTTTGTTCCTGACAAAGGATTTTTCAAAATAGTTGGCTATGTTTGGACTGTGGGCCATATGAAATCTAAAGAGGCCTACCCAGATACATTCCTCAACCTTCAGCACTGAAGCCAGTCAAGATGAAGTAGCCAAATACGAGCCAAAATCTTAGCCAGACTCTGGTTATAAACACCAGATCAATCCTTGGAACAAGGCAGAAGCTATACTCCATTTTGTGTGTATTGTTGGGGTATTTCAGTGACCAGAGCAAGGTCATAAAAGCACATGTGCTGTACCCAAATTCTAAATAGACAAGCTTCCTACATGTTAAACCTGAGGCAGGGAGAGCGTGTTCAACCTATTTTAACTCTGGAAAGCAGGTGTCAGCATTCGACACTCCTTATCCACACTCAGTCTGCAACACCTGAACTCAGCACCCCTTCCCTGCCCACGGACCTCCTGATTGCTATAACACAATCCATTGGTAACTGGAAAGCTGTCAACAATAAGGCGATTCCTAACATTATGGATTTTCAAAGACTAATACTGCACTAATCTGCTAGAGATAATTTTAAAGTCCATGTATGAATTGGCAACCATAGAGACACGGCAGAGACTATAATATAAATAAATCAAACAAAAGCAATACTGGTAAGTGCTTTTTCACCCTGTAGGTGCTTCTTCAGACCATATAAAAAAGTCCAAAACAAATATACAATAAAACACATGGCATAAAAAAGTATCAGAATATATAAATTAAAATCAATGAACCAAACCTCAGTTTCAAAATTGGTTTAATAGAGACACTACCATTTAAACCACAGTTTATCCACCTGGAATTTAGTGATCCAGTTTAATTCCCTCCTTTCTGTGGAATTCTTAGTCACCCCAGTGACCCAAAATCAGACGGCCAAACCCTTGAGATCTGGTACAATGACATACACCACTGAGCTACTCTACCCCACTCTTAGAAAACGGAGTTTAGACATCAATATGGTGCTAAGTTACGGGAATAAATTTGCAGATGGTTGAGCGAAAAACAAGATGAAAACAGCCATTTGGTAACAGATGGAAAGCTGCTATTGCTGTAGTTCATATGTAACGATTGTATGAAATCCTAGGAGTTGTGGGTAGCACAACTATAGTATCATGTACTAACCTGAAAATATGGAATCAGGTCTTTGGGTACCATACTTCTAGTAAACACTCATTCAGGTTACTTGGTACTTAGTTTATCTAAGTCAATGCACAGAACTGTTTCCCCAAATGCTGACAGCAGCAGTGCTGGAGTTAGTGAGGTTACAGACCTCACCATATGGTGAAAGTGGATTCCTCTCGCAGCTTTTCCCTACTTTACTAGTATGAATGATATAAATTACTTTACTACCAATATATCACAGAAAAGGGGACATAAAAGTTGATTCAAGATTAAGGATCAGTACTTGAGAGTACAGTCAAGAGCTGAATAAGTTTAGCATTTAATTTGCCATTCATATTCTGAGAGTTCACATTCATAAAGTACAGTCCAGTGAGCAAGCTTCGATCCACACCATAATCCCACAGGATCCTCCCTCCTAAACGAGGAAATATTTTCTTAAAATTTTCCTTTACAAAAGTAAACATCCTTAAATATGATCAACCATCAATAGTTGTACATGTGTGATCTCAAATAGCTAGAGAGCAGCTATACATTACATACAAAACACTTTTGCTGCCCGTTTCAGTTCTGTAAACCCTTTCAAACCAGTGTGTGCATACCCTGCATACAATTTGTGCAAATTGTATTCTGCCTTTTGTCCCAGATTCAAACAGCAAAAAATCCACAATTTTTTTTAAACAAAAGTTAACCAATTGGTGTCATTTCTTTGACCATCTTGAAGTGCTTAACAAGGATGTACCGATTACCATCCCCTAAAGTATATATATTGCTAAAAAAAATGGAGCCCATTCCACAAACCAGTTCCAAATTTGACATTTGTTTACTGGGAAAGTCCATTGGAGATATCCCATTTTCAGTGAATGCCGGACATATGATTACAGTTAAAGTTAAATTCTTCTGTATTAAACTTTGTATTAAGTAAAAATTCAGCTTCACTTCATACAAAGTGAACCTATACATACATAGTACAAATACATGGACAACTATAAACAAATTAAAAATGGTCAATAGATAAAGTATTCAGAAGTTGCACAGTGATGACATTACACACTCTTTGGAACAGAGATTACTAGATATGGCCTAGGCAAAAATATATTTGATCTTTAACAGATTTTATTAATTCCTTCTCTGAACAGTGTATGCTGGTGGTGGAAGGAGGGAAGGACCATTTCAGCTTGGGGTAGTCCAGGAGCACAGCCAGTATATGAAGTTGGGCAGGTTAGCAGTAGCTCTAATTTGGCAAGGGATAGAATTCGTTTTTTGTGTACAAGAGGAGACTTCGTACTGAGGATTTGCGGGCTTTATATATGCCAAGGTAATGTTGTTCATTAGATCAAGTAGTCTATTAGAAAATAGGAGTGGAGAACAGAAGTAAAAGCAGAGCAGTCATTGGCCTTGTGGAAAGTGTGGAGATGAATTGTACATAAACTAAAATGGCGAGGCAATTCAAGCCAATTCAAAGCCTCAAGGACAATACAGTGGTGGCTGCAATATTGTTTGGCAAATTTTGCAACCTTAAAAATAAGCTGGAGGCACGCTATATAACTATATCCTGAAAGCTAGTTATAATGGCTGCATGTACAAGAGATGGGAGAAGGTAGGCATTGAGAGTGGTTTCAGTGGTGTTGCTTAGCAATTCTTTATGCCTGTAGAGCATTCCTAATTTTTAGAAAGTTTGTTTTCACCATGCAGATCAAAATAAAGGTAATTATCTGTACTCCAAGAAGTTTGTATGGGAAACTACTTCAGTTTTGGTTACTGAAAAGATTTCTAAAATTTGCTTTATCCGGCATATGATTTGAGTAAAAGATAACCGCAACTTTTTTTTTTTTTTTTTTTTAGGGATTAGTAGTAGCTGGCCATTATGAAGCCATTTCAACTGAGGAAAAACTACTGCAGAATATGGACGCATTGATGCATACAAGTCTAGAATTATCAGCATATTGTACAAGAAAGGCTGGACATGTGGATGTATAGAGGTCATGGATAAAGAAATTAAAGAAGGGTGGAAGAATAGAGCCTTGGGGGTACACCAGGGGAGACTTGCAGTTATGAGGACAGAGTATTCTGACATTTCACAGACCGGAGCCTGCCAGTTTAATTACTGAATCACAGTATAAAAAAGGGATAGTCCAAGCAGAGCTGATACAGAAGTTTAGGGTGAAACTGTATTGAAAAATTTGACAGTCAAAGAATAAGGAGAAAAGTTTTCCAGAGTCCCTATATTTGGTTATGGTCTCAGTAAATGATAGGACAGTAATTGTGCATCTGCTGGATGTCAAGAGATGTGCTTGTAGAAGATGGAGGAGTTGCTTATGAATACATCTTTCAAGAATATTTGAGAGATGATAATGTTGCAATAGGCCAAAATTTAAATCAGCAGAGAAGTCACCTTTATGAAGAGGGAGACTATAGTATTTGTTCCATATTGAGGGTGCGTAGTATTTGTTCCATATTGAGGGTGCGTAGGATTTAGATATTCATCTTTTGATAAGGACAGAAATTGGGCATGCTATGCCATCAGCAACTATCGTTAGGTATTTAGGTATTCAGGTGGGAGGTAATCAGCTGCAGCAGGGCAGGAGTGCAAGTAGAAGTTTATCATTGATGTGGACATGGGTCCCAAGGGGAAAGTGTAAGCAAAAGAGTAAATTAAGTTCAGGTAGGAATGCTGGGGGGGGGGGATTAAAGGAAGTGGTAGTGTGTACGGTGTTTTACAAAATGCTGATTTCAAATAAGTGATCAAAGACAAAAAAATGTGATAATCTCCATAAGGCAGCAAGATATAAAACCAAACAATCATGCTCTGTAGAGTCACAATCCAAAGACCTTTTAACCGTTCTGCTACTCACCTTTGCATCCTTGCATACCTCTTCATAAACAGCATGCAAAGGGGTCACTTCAAAATCTAGTAGATTAGTTGACACCTGTGCTAAGTTGGCTTCATCTAGGTACCATCCCATTCCCTGGACTTTCTTCAAACGACCAGGCTGTAAATCGAAAAGTCTGGTCAAATTTACTTCAATATGCAGTACGTCACAAAGACAAGTTACTAGAATATTCATAAAAAGAAACTGGTAGCACAGCTGCTGCTTTTAACAGTCCTTGGTTGCACTCACCCAAGTCTGCATTCAAGATGCACGAATCCTTTAATCATTCCTACCTAGCATGGGTGGCAAACTCTAAACTTGGTAAACATACTGTTCAGTGCCCAGTGTTCCCTCTTCAAAAGTATTGAATTTCCTTGCATTAAAAATGCAGTACTGGATTAAACATAGAAGCCAGTTTCACTACCAAATTAGAGATTTAACAGAAGTCACTTCATTATTTCAATACTGCAGCTAAACGCACAAAGAAAATATTCATCCATAGTATAACACACCCACCTCCACCCCACTACAAGCTAGAGATGGGCGGACTGCTACATTCCCATCAACCAGTGTCATGTACCAGTATATGGACCCAATCAGGACAGTCACATAAAGCTTGCCTCCCAAGTAATTGCTTACCACTTCAACTGGTTAGCATTAGTTTAAGTCCCCTACAGTGCCTATATTAGCAGAAGGTCTTTAAAAGCAAAACTAGCATGTGTACATTTTGCAACATATGCCAAATTATACAAAGAATTAAAGGAGTTCCATAATTGTTACAACTTTAACATTCCAAACTGATCTTTTGCCTCCTTTATCCAGAGTTTACAATACTTGCACTCTAACTTTATAGTGAACATTAGTAGCAGAGCTTTGCTTACCTCGTCTTTACTGCGGCCTTGTTCTCGAATATTCAGAGCAATCCTATGTGCTAGTTCCTTGGTAGTAAGTAGGTTCACATTATATGCAATAAGGAATTTTCTTGCCCCAGATGCAGTAGCTCCCCAGGATGACACAAAGCTGGTTGGCCCAAAATCAGGTACCCACTCTGGCTTTTTAAACTGAAATTAAAAATTAGATTACGAAACCTTTAGTGCTAGTATTGGTTTGCTTGGCTCAGGTTCAGACTCCTATGGACATTTCAGTTATGGGCAAGGTTAAGTCAAATCTAAAATACTTAAAATCATGAATTGCATACAAATGCACTTACAGCAATCTATACGAAGTTGTGATGCAACATACAGAACTGCACAGACTGGGATTTCTGAATAGGATTCAGTACATTTAACAACTTCAGTGAAATCTCTTAACAGATTAAGGCAAATACAGTACAATACTTTCATATATAATAAGTCATGCTCAAAGTTGTACATACCCACATTAAATATATGCATGCAATGCATTTGAAGGTGGGAAGGAATTTTCCGTATTCAGTAATATGCATGTTTTGAATGAAGATTATGCAATAACAGGTTTAAAATGTCTACTTGAGACCACAGCATTTCAGTATTTAATATTGCAATTTTGCAATAACTGGCATCCTTACAATTGAAGCACATAAAACAATTGCGTTGGAAGGTAATGGCAATATGCTTACCAGTACAGGTAAATGATTTGGTTCCAGCAGTGCTAAATCTGTTTTTCACATTTATAAAAATACTATATGTTCTATTGCAGGACAATCTTGTCCTGCTGAATTAGGTGGAGTTTAGTGGGTGTATTTCTACAATATGGAGAACTATATTTTTCATTGAAAACTGCTTTAAACATGACCATAGCAGCTAGGTCAAAATTAATTCCTTCAGGATAAAAGTTAACTACTTCCAGATCCTGCTCTGATATAACCATACTTGGAAGGGTTGTGTCCAGAGTGACAAAAATTCTGTTTCAGATGGTCGTTGCATTATGCTTTATCTGTTGGGATATGCAAGGCTTTCTTTCGAAGAGACTCCTTTCTTTCTGTACCCATACCCTTATATCCACCCTGAAATCTCGGGCCTTATTTAGCAGGATGATCACTCATTAAGATCTCCACTTAACATTTTCTGTAGTAATAATGCAATGCTGCAAATGTATAAAAAGCTTGAAAGAAAGAGAGTGCATTTTAAAATGAGAATTGCAACATGATTTTTTTAAACAAGGGATACCAATGATAGTATGGGTTAATGCAAGTAGGATTTTTTTTTTTTTTTAAATGACAAAGACCCACAAATTGCATATTGAAGATAAGCCTTCAAGTAATGCATGCTTACATATACTTGCATAATTGAAGCCTTCTGTACATACCAAAATTCTGCAGTAAGAACGCATTGTAATCATGAGTGATAAACATGAGAAATTTCCTTCCCCGCCTCCATGTGACCTTGTACACAGTTCCCCTACCCATTCCCAAATGCACCCATTTGCTCTATTAAGCAAAAGCCCTACAACCCAACCATTCCACTCTGGGAAGCCGCATCAGTTCCCCACCCCCAACACTAAGGGGACTGGGAGGGAGCTGGTCATTGCAGATTCCAAGAGCAGTCTACTCTTCCCTTTGGTTGCCTGCAGACTCATAGGTGTGCACATACCTCCTGACCCTCAAATAAACATGAGGGTCCCTTACTCAATGCAGTGCAAGCCAGAGTAGTCCATACAGGTGAGCAATATGCCTAACTACCATTAGGCAATTCCAAGGCTGTGAGCCTAGCAACCATCTGCCCCCCCCCCCCCAAGGATGAAAAAGCAGGCAATCACTCAAGCTTCCCCTTCATGCCCTAGTTTCTCAAATACCTGTGATGCTAACCTAGTACAGACCAACTGACCCATAGAGCTTCATTGTTCTACCCCATGGGGCTAAAGTCAACCCATCAAGTGTCATGGTGGACATGCACAAGATGTACAGACAACATGCATGGCCCCAGTCTAGATCATATTCACTGTGTCCAACATTCTTACTACAAAATGTGCCTGCTCTTTGGTACCATTATCTTATGATTAAGAGTGATGCACCAGCTCCCCAAATGAAAGTCAAAGTGGTTAGCCCTCTCTTACCTTAAGTAGAGAGTCAAAGGTATTGTCAGGCTACACCGATTTGAAAAACATTTTGCCTGGTCGCTACAATCCTGAACTGTACAATGATTTGTAAAAAAAAAAAAAATCACCGGGGCAAACAAAGCAGGAAAAAAATTCAGTACACCAGCTCTAAAATGCACAGTGACAGGTCATTAACTCATCTCATGTTGCTAAAGCCAGACTCCATTAGCAATACACTAGTTTACAGAGTTACTTGCACATATCTAGTAGGTGCCTTGCTGACTCACTATGAATCACCGATTGTGCATTCAAACAAATCATGACAGAGCACTTCAGCAGGAATTTACACATTTCACTTTTTATGTAACTTGGGAGAAGAGTGCTGTAAATGAAAACAGATCAGCAGGCATTTTCTTGCCGTTACAAGTCTGAACTTTACCTCAAAAGTTCTGGCCAAGGATATTATGCAGTAAGAAAATGTGACCAAAGTTCAAGCCACTCTGAATAGGAGACTAAAGGAGTGAGCGTTTATATATTGATTATATAGTGGATGGAGAATCCCAAGTGTACTCTAACAAGCCAAACTACTGTAATAAACAGTCCCTCAAGCGGTGTTACAACTGCAGTTCATGAGGCTCCAGATATTTAAAGGCTGTCAGAAAAACAAAAACTGGAATTGCAAGCCTTGCCCTTGTGTAAATAAGTACAGCTGATGTTGAAACAGATTATACATTTAGAATTTGTGTATGGAAGTTTGCCTCCACTGCATACTACACACTCCTGATTGGATACTGCTGTATTCCCCAGTATGAAAAATACTCAGATAGGATTGGCAAACTTGGCATTTATTCACACAATCACATCGACTATTGGAGGATAAAAGGGGTCCTGTTGAAAGAGGAAGACCACAAACAAAGTTATAGATACAGCAATTGTGTAATTGCTTTGGTTGCCTTTTGTTTTTAAATGTCAAAGTAGGCAATTCTGGCCATGGAATGCTGCTTGAAGTAACATGAAAAATCTACGAAACTGACCACAACTATTTAGGTGCTTTTTATGCATTTTAAAGTTTTTTTTTTTTTTTTTTTTTTTTTTTACTTCAGCACTCAAACGTTTTGTACATTTTTTTTAAACCGGAGTGACATGTCTGGAGAGAGAGAGAGGAGACAACAGTACATCAAAAAAGCATCAAACCTGTCATCTGACCACACAGATGACTCATTTCTCTGATAAGACATCTGTCAGGTGTCTAAACCATCACAGATGCTTGGGCCTCAAAGAACCATTTCAAACTGGAGTAATTAACGGTAACCTTTCAGAAAAATTGTGATTCTGTAAGGCCTTCATATGGTTATCGACATGCAAGCAAATGAAAGTTTCCCAGTTCTGACATTAGCAGACCATTGTTAGGATTGGGCATTTGTACAACTGCTTCTCATTTTCGAATGGGCATTTGAAACCACCTCCCCACCCAGGCACTTTTCACCCTTGCTCAAAACTAGAGATCTGGTCTCATCTACAGCATTTAAAATCCTGAAAACTACAACTTGCTTTGTTAGTTGGCATTCAGAAGTGAACATTTAGATTTGCCATTACAAGCATATCAGGTTTTACATCCATCCACAACCAATTTTTCCCACATTTTTGCATAGGGTTGGGGTGTCACTAACAGTGACAATCTAGAGCCAAAGCTTAGACTGCAGGGTGGCTATTTTAGTTTTTAAATACAATTCCACATTTTACTGAAATGAGCAAAGTATCTGTTACAACAGTTGTGGACATTTATTTCTGTATGATAAATCAGGTGGATGGACTGATCTGAAAACTTAAGCAGTGAGCCAGGCACTGATTTGCAATCACAGTAGCAAAAGTAAAATATACAGCAAGAGAGTTTGTGTCCTAGTAATATAGAATTTGTAACAAGTTATCTAAAATCGGGAGTAACCAGCAGAATTTTAGAGTCTGGGAGTAAATTGCTAATTATCCATAAAAGCATTCACATTTAGAGTTGAGCTGGTCAGATACAACCATTTTGAAAGTATTTCTTTACACCTTAGAAATCAGAAGATTGTACAAGGCTAGTCAACTTTGTCAGAGACCCGTTC
The DNA here is from genome assembly GCF_019279795.1 of Protopterus annectens. NCBI lineage: Eukaryota > Metazoa > Chordata > Ceratodontiformes > Protopteridae > Protopterus > Protopterus annectens. The sequence continues at coordinate 27,523,333 of NC_056728.1, read as the reverse complement.
ACCTATAACCATTTTAAAAAAGTTAGTCCAGTTCAGGGGAGCAGTTCAATTTGGGATTTACAAAGTAAGATAGTTTTCGGATGAAAATTGTGTGTGTGTGTGGGGGGGGGGGGTAGGATGAAAATTGTTTTTGTGGGGGGGGGTAGGAATATCCTTTTAATATGTTAGAGTGCTGAGTAAATAGGTGGATGTATTACTGGAAGCCACTAATTTCTGTAGAACAGTGGTTAAGTAAAGGAGTTTGCCAGAAGTGCAAATCAGCAGATTCAGTGGTTTGTAATCTGTTGTACAAGAATGGAAGGTCAAAGGTAAATCATATTCCAGTTTAAGAGGATGGGCAAGTAAAATGTCTCAAGGGGGACCAAAGAGGACATAAGATGGGCAATTCTATAAACTTCACTTGGAAAAAAGATTTTAACATGGTTTGTGGGTAATTTTGATTGCCTGTCTGTTATAGTATTCACGCCCACCTGGTGAGCAAATTTAAAGAAAGAGGAAACTGTTCATTCAAGCTTTAACATCTGCTACTAATGAGTTGCATACAAGCCATACTATACATTCAGGTCCGATAGTAACAGAATGCATTGTGTTGCCATAAATTATGCTCTCCACTTAAAAGTTCAGTTCAGCAGCAAAGACCACGGACTTTCTGTAGTCATGCATTTATTTCATTCCACTCACTCTCTCCAGCTGACCATCAGCTTCGCTGCTCCTACCTTGTACGGTCACAGATTAGAAAGGGGAAGCATGGAGCACAGCAGCCGGGCAGGATTGCATATACAGTCTGCGTGATGGGCAAAGCTGCTCGATATACACATCGCCACATTTGTGGTCCGTTACTACCTACCACATGAAGGATTCAACAGCTGCCTACCACTCCCTTAAAGCACTACCCACATCACTGGAGGAGTGATGGATCTCTAATCAAAACCCCCCACTTCCTGGAATTAAGAGCCAGTCACCACTCATTCATTAGTTTCTAGCACATCTTTTAATGTCTAAACAGTACCCACCCCTCACAGCTCCTTCAGCACCTGAGCCAAGTCAGGGCATCAATTTTTTTGTCCAAAGGTTAGTTACCAATTAACCACTAAATTACCAAGTTAGCTACAGTACTGTTTAAATAGCAGTCATTAAAAGATATGCTAGAAACTAACCAAGTTAAACAAACTGGTACAAAATTTGAGGCTCAAATGGAGATGCTGTATATCAGATCAGTCTGCCAAAAATTAGTGGGTGCACGTAACAAGTTGTAAATACAGATTCAAAAAATGACATATACAAGTGGGAACAATAATTTACCATAATGACTAGACTATACATTATAAATGGCCTTACAGGTATGGAGTACTGAATTATATTAAGAAATGCAGGAGTGCAAATAGCAATAATGCAGGAGCCCCATTTGAAAAGTGAGCATGTGAATTTGATAAAGAAAGGATTTCAGGGTGGATATTCAGCAGAGTATTGGGGACAAAGGAGAGGGGGCTACTTAAATTGCTAGAGGAGCTCCAATAGTGATAGAAGAGGAAAAATAAGACAATGGTAGATTTGTGGTAACAGGCTATTGGAAAGGAAGGAACATTACACTGGCATTTATATTCCATCAAAACTATTACGGAGCTTAGGAAAATTTGGGGACAAATCAATTGACAATAGTGAGTATGTACTGTGGATACAAAGGGGAAATTTAGGAAGTAGATTTCAGAAGAAATCTTTTAAAAATAGTTTGTAAGAAAGATGTGAATTCAGTAGTAGAAAAGTACAGTTTTGTACCTACCATAAATGTAGATGTTAGTGTAAACACTGCTGCTGTCATTACACTTTGGTTATCCTGCCGTCCTGCGGTTACCCAGTCAGCCTGAGTTCCAAAGTCTAGGTCTGGCATTGGTTGCAGTCGCCTCCTCCCTGACATCAGTGCAACAGGGATATACAAGATGCAGCAGATGCCATTTTCTTCAGTTATTTTTGTCCCAGATGTCAGGTGCCCCCAAACAGGTAGGCAATTCAAATTGCTAATAAAACATACATAATAAAAGCAAACAACTTTGTTTCCAGCAAATACTACCCATAGGCAGTAAAGGGTAGGAGGCATAGGTACGTACCAGCCAGTAAGAGGGGAAGGAGGGAGGGTAACCTGGACTGCAGCAGTGCTTACACCAACATCTACATTTATGGTAGGTACAAAACTGTACTAGGTTAATAGTGTTACACTGCCGCAGTCATTACACTTGGGTGGAATCCCAAAGCTGAGGTAGGGAGGCTGGTTCTATAAGGCATTAGGGGTGGCCATAAGGCCCTGCAGCACAGCAGTGGCGAAGCCAGCTCTGATTTGGAGTATAAAGGCAAGTGGTAATGCTAGGTGAAGGTATGCACAGAACTCCATGTTGTTGCTTCCAAAATATCCTTGGTAGGTGGTACTCTGAGGTAGGCAGTTGAAGTGGCAGTTGCCCTGGTGGGGTGAGATCTAATGCTGCTAGGTACAGGTTTCCCATGGTGAGTATAGCAGAAATGTATACAATGTCCTATCCATTTTGAAATAGTCTGTTTTAAATTGGACTTTCCCTGTGCTCCTGCAGCATATGCTACCAATTGCTCAGATTTTCTGAAAGCTTTGGTTTTGTCCAAGTAGAAGCGTAACTGCCTGTGAATGTCCAAAGAATGTAGTCTCTCCCCTTTGTTCTGTGGTTTTGGATAAAAAGTTGGCAAGTGAATAGTTTGGTTTAGAGCCACACTTGATACCACCTTTGGCATAAACTTGGGGTTAGTTCTTAGACACCCTGTCCTGGTGGAAAATGAGGAAAGGTTCCACTGCCATTAGTGCCTGTAATTCTGAAACTCTTCGTGCTGATGTCATTGCCAGTAGCAGAGCAGTTTTCCAAGAGATATATTTTAAATTCTGCTGTGTTAGCTGGCTCAAAGGGAGGTAAAGTAAATTTTTCCAAAACAAAGTTGAGGTCCCAAGTTGGGGTAGGTGCTCTACGGGGTGGTCTTATGTTTTTAGCCCCTCTGAGGTACTGTGTAATGAGCAGAAATGGCTGAGGCATGGCTCTTTATGGATGAGAAGGAGAGGCCCTTGTCCAGCTTCTCCTAAATTTTGAAGTATCTGAGGAATGTTTGGGACAAAGGTTCAAGGCTGTGCGCCTGGTTCCAGGCACAGGATCGCTTCCATTTATCAGAGTAGGCTTTCCTGGTGCTAGGCCTACTGGCCTCCAGAATGACATCCATAACAGCTTTGGAGGGGCATTGCTTGCTTGACTAAGGAATTTTCCATGCAGCTAGGTTTAAGGTCTTTAGCTGGTTGTGAAGTATCGACTGTTGTGCTGAGTCAGCAAATGTGGGATTTGAAGCAAAATCCAGGGTGGTTCTTGTGCCAAGTTCTTCAAGATTGGGTACCAGTGCTGGCTTGGCCAGTCTGGTGCAATCAGGATCATCTTTGGCTCTTCTTGCCTGGCTTTTATGAGCACCTTTGGAAGGAGAGGTAAAGGAGGGAAAGCGTATACTTGAAGGTTTTTCCAGTTGAGAGGGCATCCACTTTCCATGCTTGTGGATGGCAATTCCTTGTGCAGAATTTCTGTAGCTGGCAGTTCATTGGGGATGCAAACGGATGTCCGGGTTCCACCATTTTTGTGTTATCATCCTGAATATTTGTGGATTAAATTCCCATTCATGGGGATCCATGATGTTTCTGCTTAGGTCGTCTGCCAGTGTGTTTCTCTCCTGGCAGGAATTGTGCTTGCAGATGAACTTGGTTGTCTAGAGCTGTGTTCCACAACATCATGGCTCGTCTGCAGAGGGGGTAAGAGTGTGTGCCCTCTTGCTTGTTTATGTACCACATAACTGGTGTTGCCCATCTTTAGTGGTAGTTGTCCTGGATGTAGCAGGTTCTTGAAAGCTACAAGCGCATTTTGTACAGCTAGCATCTCTTTTTGATTGATGTGAAGATGCCTTTGCTCTGTGGGCCACTCACCCCGAATACATTTTCCTGCCATGTGTGCTCCCCAGGCATAATCTGATGCATCTGTTGTCAGTGTTTGCCTGGCTGTGGGTTGAGTAAAAGGCGGTCCCTTGTTGAGGTGACAAGCTTGAGCCCACCATCAAAACTCCTGTTGAAGGAAAGGAATTAGTGGTATAAACAATGACAGTGTTGAGACCATACACTCTTTAGGTGCCATTGTAGTTTCCTCATATGCAGTCTGGCATATGGAATTAGTAGTATGCAAGATGCCATGTAGCCCAAGGCCTGCAGAATTTTTCTTGCAGGGAGTTGGGTCTTTGTTGCCATCAACTGAAAGTAGTTGAGTCCATGGTCCTTGCTTGTCTGGCATGAGATAAGCCATCTGGGCCATTGTGTTCAAGCTGGCACCCAGGATTATTATCTGTTGTGAGGGCACTAGTTTTGATTTTTTAGTTTCCTGTGTACCCCAGGCAACTTAACTTTATGAATGCCAGATGCTTTAGAAGAGAACGTCCTTGCTCTCCGCTTGACTCAGCAGTCCATCCAAGTATGGATAAATATTTAATTCTTTTGCCTGCAAAATATAATTACTGGTGCCAGGCACTTTGTGAAGACCCTGGGCTTAGTAGATAAGCCAAGGGCAGTGCAGAGAATTGACAGTGCATTGAACCAGCTAGAAATCGGAGGCATCTTCTGCAGCTTTGTCCGATAGGGACATGCAGGTATGCCTCCTTGAGGTCCAAAGTCACAAGCCAAGCTTTCTTGCCCAGCATGGGAAGAAGCTGCTGTAGTGTCAACATTTTGAATTTCGGAACATCCAGGTAAGTGTTTAAAGAACAGAATGGGTCTCCAGGCTTGGTCCTTTCTGGGAACCAGAAAGAGTCTAGAGTAAAATCCTTGTCCTTGCTCCTGTGGTGGTACCTTTTGAATATCTCATGTCCATGAGTGCTGTAATTTGTTTATGAGCCTCTGCCCATTGATTTGGTGGCAGATTTGGCATTCCTTTTAACCTTGGCAGAGTGTGAAAGTGGAACCTGTGACCTTGAGATACAATGTTGAGAACCCATTTATCTTTGGTGATACAATGCCAATTGTGATAGAAAAGTGCCAGTTTTCCTCCTAAGGGGGGCTGCCAAGAGAGCTGTTTGGCAGCTGCAGTGGAAGTCATTGAGGCTGCTTTTTATAAGGTTGTGGCCTGTCTTCCCCTTCTTTCTGGCCTGGTGTACCCCATTGTCGAGACCTGTAAGGACCTTGTGCTTGACCTTAACCTCTTGGACGTCTGCATCTGCCCCTTTGAGGTCTGACTGGAAAGGACAGATTCTTTGTTGGCCAATTTCTGCTAAAACGAGGAGGCTGAACCTGTAAGAAATCCTTCACTGTTTGCATAGATTTTGCCTTATCCTCCATCTTCAATACTCTGCCTTAACTCCAAACACATCCTGCTGCAAAGGTGCATCCAATAATTTTGCCTTAACATGATCTGGTAATGTATGTTCTTTTAACCAAGCATGCCTTCTAATGACAGAGCCTGTAACTGCTGCTCTACAGGAGGCCTCTAAGGAATCAAATCCACATTCCAAAGTATGTTTTCCCACTTGTTCAGCTGCATGCAATAAATCCTGCATTTCTTTAAAACTAGAAGGATCTGAATCTGGAAGCATCTTTTGTTTCAAATGAGACATCAAAAATTGCTGATTTTAGCATGTGAAACTGTCAATTTAAAGGCTCTCATTGCTAAAGTTGCAGACTTATATACTTTCTTTCCTCATCTGTCTAATGCTCTGGAATCTGTCAGAGGGAACTGGGTTTTTTTCTGTTGAGGCCTTAATCCCTTTGGGTCCCTGAGAAATAGTTTCAGGGTCAGCAACAGGGCTTTTAAACAGAAATTTGAGAGTCAGGGACTCTCAGGTTTAACTGGGGCTGGAGGTAAGGAGTTAGGGTTTAAGCTGGATTCAGTGTACACATCATCCTCAATATCTAACACTGGCAGAATTGCAAGGGATCTGTGTTGAGGCAATAAAAGAAAGTCTCTGAACCTTTTCTTGGCTTCAGAGTAATCCTGGTCTTCCCAATGGAAATGCTCCTTCATGGTATGCAAGGTCTCAAAGGAGTAGTCCTCAGGCGGAGAGGCTGATGGAATTGATTACCCCCTTATGAGGACTCTGATGCTGAGGAAAGAATATCCTAGGTCTGAGGATGAATCTGAAGAAATGGGCACCTGGTCGGAGGATTCATAGTCTGCATCCTGTCTGGGCCTTTTATCAGGAGGGGGATGGGACCCCCTAATCAGGGCGATTAGGTCTTCGGCCATTTTGAGCATTTGTTTCAAGCATGGAAGCCTGTCCTGGAGAATGCTGCATCTGATTTTAAGGGGGCCTTAGACTTGGCAGAGGGCTTAATGGTTAACTGGGTAGGTCTGAAAACACGCTCTGAAGCTGTGGAGTGCTCAGCTACTTTGGTTCCCTCTGAAGGGCTAGTTTCGGTGGGCTGAAAGCCTAGAGCGTCCAAAGGCCCAGCCAGCTCCACGTGGAGTTGGAGGTGGTCTTTGGTTCTGTGGAAGCAGTCATCAGGGGCTGCGTAGGCACCTCATTGAAAACCGGAGAACCGGCGACTGGCCTAGAAGAGGCCTCATCAGTTTTGGGCCTCAGATGCCTGTCCTTGTCTTTGCACTTTTTATGCATTCCGGAAGTTCCGACGGCATGGTGTAATTGAATTTTCTGCCAAAATAATGTCGGGCGAAATCGACTTTTAATAGTGCACTTGTTGAACCTAGCACAAAGCCGACAACCAGTGACATCAGAGTCTGGGTCTAGGCCTGGAATACAATAGGAGCAGAAATCCTTATGAGGTATTTGCTTCCCACAAGAAAAACAGTTAACTTTTAATGACATTGGTCTGAGGCAAGAAAAAGTTTCCCCAACGGGTACTTAGCTTTGTAGAAGACTTCGGTTCTGTAATGAAAATCTCAGGAGTCAGCCGACCGGCACTTGAACTGCTTTTGCTTCGGGCACTGCGTGGCAAGAAAGACTGAAGAAAATGGCATCGGCTGCATCTTGTATACCCCTGTCACACTGACGTCAGGGAGGAAGCGACAGCAACAGACACCAGACCAAGACTTTGGAACTCAGGCAGACTGGGGAACCGCCTGATGGCAGGATAACCCAAGTGTAATGACTGCAGCAGTGCAACACTATGAACATCTGAGAATTTACATTTTATTCCCCAAGTTACAATAAGGGGGCTAGACTAGACAAATTATGTTTCACAGCAACATTTGCTTTAATTAAAAGCTGTGTGTCAAATCCTCATTTTAAATCATGCACAAATAAAGTCCAATATAAAAATGCAGGGTAATGAAGTAAGTGAGACACTGGCTCTATCCCACCTACCTGTTAGAGAAATTTAAGGAAGGGGTCGGGGAATTTAGTGTTATTGGGGAAGAAAACTTCAGAAGTTATAGGAAGTACATGGGATAAAATGAAAGAGTTTAAAAATGGTAGAAATAAAAAGAAATATGGTTAAGTAGTAATAGGATTTACTAGAGAGGCTGACCATACAACTGTCCATATTTTAAAGAATTCCAGATTTTTTCCTCACTTCCTCAAAATGTGTGGTTTTCTGACATCTCTGAAAACCGAATTTAATAAGTGACTGCATACATTTGTGTTTACAATATCATGCACTTCAGAAAATGCATAGCAACACATTCTTTTATTCTAGCAACTTTCTATGTTTTATAAGAGCAGTATTTATAATGTGTGCAGATTTTGGGGGGCTTTGTCCCCTTATTTGACAATGTCCAAATTTCTTGGGGCAAGAGGTTGAGGCACATGGGACTAAAATGTTGTATTGCAGAATAAAGGGATAGTCACAGAAAGGTACAAATGCAGAGTGCTAAACAGAGAAGGAGCGTTTTAGATAACTATTTTAATACCACAACCCAAACTTAGCATAATGGATTTAGGTAACAGAAAACAGAAAGGGTAGTCAAACTTAACGAGACTTAAAATATTAATAAAAAAAGATTCTGGAGAGGTATTAGAAATATTTTGGAAATTATGAAAATTTGTACAAGACAGAAATACAGAAATCGTGCAAGAGCACAAATGGAAATATTTAAGACTAAATGATGCCAAGGTTTGAAGTAGATCAGGATCAACAATTAATAGTTAAGACAGGAGACCAGATGAACAGTGAAGTATCAATCTGCAGGAATGCATCCAGGAAGACTGTATTCCTGTGGAAGTTTGGAAGCTAGGAAGAAAAATATCTGCAAGATTCTATTTACCAGTATTTTAAAACAGGGGGAACCACCATCTTGGAAGTAGTAGTGGCTGTATTACCTTAAGAAGGAAAAGGCCCACCAGACCCAGCTGCATACGGACCCATTTCAATTTTAATGAAGACTGTTAGTGTCTTTAGAAGCCAAAAGAATGGAAAATGTTGCCAAACTGATAATATGGATCAATGTGGTTTTGTGCGAGGCAAACATTAATAGGACAGTGATGTTCCAGAAGGAAGCAGAATGTAACAAAATACCAGTTGGTGGGTCAGAGTAAGATGGGTTTTTATCAAGGACAATGGACGCATTTATATCCTCTGACAATCTGGAGAATATATGTAGGATGGGAGGAAAGAATTAAAGTGGGAGGGATCCTCTCCTATAAGCTGCTTCAAGAGGAACCAGACAAGGGTGTCCTCTTTCCCCTTTATTTGCTTTGTATTTAGAAGCACTGACAGACAAGGAACTCAGAAATGCAAGGATATAATTGGTATGGCAATCATAAGTTGAATTTATCAAGTACAAAATGTGTTGTGGAACATTGAGACAGTTTCAAGTCTTTTCAGGACATAAAATTAATTACTATAAAACAAGGGTCTACAGCCATAAATTATGCACCCATATATGAATTGGTTCATCAATACTATATTTATGAAGACAAGATGAAATATTTAGTAGTATGGATTTAAAAAAATACTGTTATGGCAGCAAAGGATGTGGGAAGAAACTAAAAAGATAAGAGAAACTGGAAGCTCTTATCCAGGTACAAGCATTGAAAATGTTTAATTTCCTTTAATTTTTATGTACAGGTCAGGCATATTTTTTATATTTAACTATATTTAGTTGAAGGAATTCATCTGAGGGGGGAAGAGGAAAAGAGAGTTAAGGAAGATAAGTAGACCCTTCCACAGGAGGTAGTTTAGGATTACCCGATTTGAAGAGATACTTTAGAAATACACAGTTAAGACTTGTATACATAACACAAGCAGAATGTTATAATTCAAAATGTAAAGGGATGATCTAGTGGAGACTGGCTCTAGAAAGTGGAATTTTGGATGCAATCCTTAAGGAGAAGGACCATACAAAATATTATATTCAAAGCAACAGAAATGAGAATGGAAGAGATTGTGCTAATAGGGGTGAATAAAAAAATAACAGAAAATAGGCAAGATGAGGCTGAATTTACTGGAGAAAACTGGCAAAGAAACCTAGAAATTGGAAGCAAACTAGAGGGAAAGGTAATACTGGGATGAGGCCAAGAAGTTCATAGGAGATTTCTAGGCTAATGGCCCTAGGTCCTTAAACCACCAAGCCATGTAATACTCTCGTTACCTAGGTGACCATGGTTAGATGTCATTGGCAGAGCTAATCCGTGATTAGCACTAACTGCCCCTGTCCTTTTGGGACATAGGTGCCACGCCCCCTCACCCTGAGCTGAATTTTCAATCTCCCTTCCAATAGTCAAGGAAGTGCTTAAATGCTTAAATAAGGGTCATTGAGCAGCTCTGCTTCACAAAGTGGGAGCTTATTCCAGACTAGCAGCAATCTCTGGGAGACCCATCTCTCTCCAGCATGCTCAGTTTGTCAGACTAGGTTGAGATCCCTGGAGTCAGCGACTTGTCCCATTTGATCTGCAGACCAGCAGTATTTCCATTAGGGCAGGGTCAGATTGCCCTGTAGCCCAGGCACAGGACACCTCTTGGCAGCCTGTAGGATGCACAGTGCAGAGATGGGGCCTTCAGTCTGTGTGGGTCATGTGTTGGAGGCCCTCTATTTTCTTGGTTAGAAAACTCTGTGGTCTCCAGTTACAGGTATCTGATGAGGTACATGCAAAAGGAAGCATTGTACTCTAGTGGTCCGATTATGATGAGTTACAACATACTTAGTCTTGGATGCAATTCCCTTCAAGATGCGCAGTGTAGAAGCCTTTCCATACCACTGTAGAGACATGGTGATCAAAGTTTAAATTACTGTCAGCTTGGGTTCCCAAAGTCTCCCACCAGTGTGAGCATAGGGAGGGGGACCGTAACTCTGGCACCAATTAGTCTGTTAACCCCTTTTATAATAGGTTAACAGTTGGGGGGGCTCAATCATTGCACCTAGCTTACTGTCATCTGAACTTAAGCCACAGGCCATCTACTTTGCCATCTATTTCTCAAATGTCTAGGCAAAACAGCAGAGGACCCAACAAATGCCTGTGGTTCTACTGGTGGAGGTGGAATCCCTCAACTTTGATAGTATGCATTCTGTTGGTGAGCCAGTTTGCTTCCCCATCTAGTGATGTATGGGTTAATCCCCAGCTGGGAGAGTTTCTCAATGATACCAGAGTGGGAGATAGTGTCAAATGTATTAGCCAAGTAAAGATAGCCAGTATGTACTGCTTTGCCATCATCCAGGGCTTTGGTGACACTCGGGTTGTGTAAGGGGATCACTGTTGCTGTTCTCCACTCTGGAGAAAAAAAAAAGTCTGCTCAAGCAATGGTTGGAGACTGCCAAGTGGTTCCACTAGGTCTCGTTTTAGATTTAGTAAGCAGCCTGGGATGTTACTTGGTCCCATGGAGGCTGTATTTTTGGCCTAGTAGAGGGCAGATATGATCTGTTCTTTGGAGCTGCTAGGTAGTGGACTGGTTACCATGATGCTTTGGTGGTGTCTGGTGGGGATGGGAGGGGGAGAAATTTGCACCAAATCTGTCCTCCAACAGGTTGGCAATTTCTTTGGGTTCAGTGTAGAGTTGCCAATTTTTCATGTCAAAAATTCTGTATGTACATGAAAGCAAAATGCGTGCAGAACAGAAGTGTGCATTATCCTCCTCTCTAAGGATTGTCATACATTACTGTGCTCATTGTGTGTTCACTGTCAGTGACAGTGTCCCTCAGCTCTGGACTGCCCAGAAAAATTCTGGACAGTTTGAAACCTTCAGTGTTAGTACAATCTACAACCTTCAGTTTTAGTACAATCCTTAGTCACACAGCTTGACATTCCTTTCAACATTTTAGACATTGCTACAAAAAGCCTGATAGTCTTTCACTAGAGATGCTAATTTAGCCTCATAATTGGCTTTAGAGGACTTGCTTGTTCAAGCTGTGGAGGGTATTCCTCTGGTGAGAAAGTTCCCTCTTGTTCTTGAGCAGTTTCTTCCTTTTATTATACAACCTATTTATACTTGTGGTCCAACATGGTAGCCTATTTCTTCAGGGGGACTGGATTTTGATTCAGAGTACAGCAGTCTGTAGTTTAAATGTCTACACAGTGCATTTGTTTATTCCTCTGCATAGGAGGAACTGTTGGCTGTGTTAGCAGGGGGGTTTGAAACTTTACCTTCGTAGGGTAAAATTTGCTTTGGAGAAATTTCAGTTGGTATGCTCCTGTGAGAGTGTCCAGTCTGATCTTCAAAATTAGAGAGATTTATGATCTGATCTCACCAGGGAGGGAAACACAGGGGGTAGTGCAGTAACCCCCACATGTTGGAGAGTACCAGGCCCAGGACTTTCAAGCCCCTTGTAGGGGTGAAAACTAGCTGTTGCACAGTATTTTGAAAGAGTCCAGGAACCTCAGTGCAATCACATTTCTGCTTGTGCATGTTGCCCAGTTTGTGAAAGGATAGTTGAAATCTCCCATGACCAATGTGTTTGGCTGTATAGGGAGTGATTCTAGCAAGTCTGAGTAGTCTGGGTTTCTCTTGGTTCATGGTGGGGGACCTGTAGCTAGCGATGTGGTAGGGTGTTTTACCTATATTTAATTGTACCTGGAGTAGCTCAGGAGAGTCCCTGTTCACCCAGTCTTGAGGTGTATTTGGATTCAATGAAAATGGATGCACCTCCACCTTTGGTTCTTTCATGTTCATTTTGGGGTCTGAAAGTGTGGAAGGCATTACAGCCTTGTATAGCCAGGGTGCTCTCTATGGCCTTGAACCAGTGATTGTAGAGACATCTGGAAGCACTCCTCACCTCGAAAGATGCTGAAGTGTAGTTTTCTGTTGAGGCTCCTATAATTAAAGAAGCATAACCCAGAGTGCGTCTTGAGTGGATTTCTTTACATGGGAAATTTTGTTTTGACATTACCTAAAAAAGGCACTATGGGGTAGGCAAGCATCTTTACCTTTCCCCCCCTAGGCTTTTGGATACTGGCAAAGAATATCTGGCAAAGCAGTGTGGTCTGTTGACCATGTCTTCCTGGACAGAGATGCAAGAAACCCTTGGACCAACACCAGAAGCCAAGCCAACCTTTGTATTGTGGAATCATCCTGGGTGAAGGTAAAATGCTATTTAGTGCTAGGGACATACTCGTCTGGGACACTGAGATTTGATGGATCCTGGCACCAGACAGGCAGTTCTGTGGCTTTGTCCAGCCTGATGAGGGGGACATCTGTGCATCTCACCATGGAATTGCCTACCACAACATTAGATTTTGATGCGTTTTACCTTAAGGGCTTATTTGTTGAGACTTGTATGTGTGTTGCTATGTGAAGTGGAGTCTGTATTCCAGTATGTGTGATCTGTTTGCACTTGGGAGGTCTCTGGTCCTTTGGCAGGCTTAGTGAATACCTCCATGTAGGTGGGTTTGTGTGACTTCGTCTTGTGAGGAAAGACGTGCGCCGACAACCTCCTTGAGGTCGTTATATGAGAGGACCGATTCCATCTCCATGATATAGTTACATCTCTCACATAACTATTTACTTTAGGAGCAAGTGGTTCAGTACACGAGGCAATTACTACATTGCCCTAGGAGGTCTATGTCAATTAGGCTAGCTGGTGAAATGTTGAGAAACCAGATATACATTGTAACAGGTTAAACCCAAACACTAGTTGGGAAGTGGGCAAATTGGATTAGCGTTTGCTCTAGGACTAATTCGACTAAACAAGGGGGCTTATTCTATTGAGGATGAGGGGTGAAAGAATGTGGTGATGCTGCGCAGCAGAGTTGTCTGCAGTGCGCAGCAGAGTTGTCTGCAGTGCGCAGCAGAGTTGCACACAGTACAGCAGGGAAGCTTAGGAGGGCTCAACTTACAAATGTCTAGGGAAAATAGTTTCTAGGAGTTTGCTACTATACAGGGGCACCACCAAGCCCAGTTGTGCAATGAACAGCTACACAAACATGAGGCTTGTATACAGGCAAAATTAAACAGTTTTAAAACTAGTCTGCCAATAGAAAATCACAATGGTTCTTCCTCCAGCAATCCCTAGCTCAGACAGTTATATCTACACACTGTTTCTCTTGCACCCCTGTGGAAGAAATGTAAAATGGCTGGATTTGAGTTAAAGTAAATAAAGAAGGCTCGATTCAGCAAGTCTGGATCTAGTATGCTTAGCAATATTAGAGTGTAAAACAAGTGCAGATAATGAAGCAGGCACAGACAGAAGAAATGCAGTCAAAAAAGGCAACAATTAATGCAGTAAAACAGTTAAATGCAGATGATCAGCAGACTTGTGCCATAAGGGTGCAGAAAAACACCTTTTAAGGTAGCTGGTTTGGAGCCCAACTATAGCAAGACCACCCAAACTATGTACAACAGCCCTACAACTGCCAGATACAATGTAATTCAGTGTATATACTTAAAACAGCAGCAGACAGTACAGTTTTGAAAACTGAAGTACAGTCACAGTATAGAAGTACAAAAAGTATGTAGTGCCCTTTTTATGCATTTCCCAGCTATGACAGACCAGGCAAACACCTACTGCCACCAGGAAAACACCTACTGCCACCAGATGAACAATCTCAAATCCTCCCAATGCAAAAGCACAGTAGAGGAGTGTCTGGAGTAATACGCCAATACAAACCACTACAGATACAGCTTATAAAAAGTGTTGATTATTCAATAAAAGTACTTTGTATAAATAAGCCAAGAGCCACTCAAGTGTACAGAATTTATAAAGCCACTAAAAATCAAGGTAAGCTGATTAATAAGCCCTTCAGACAAACTACATGCAGAAATATCAAATGTTTCACCAACCTAAATAGTCCAGGGTACCTCCCAGTTTGTGTCTTTCGGCTTTTCCCCAGTTAGGGGTCACCACAGCAGAACTCCTGTCTGCTAATGACTGGTAGTGGATTTTTACGTACCGGGTTACCAGCCCCGATGCACAACCTTCAACGAAGGCATGCCCCATTCACATATGCCTCCACAAAGACGCTCTAGCTGAGAATCGAACTTGCTATGAGGCGACAACGCTACTGCAGCACCACCACCGCAGATCCAGTGCACAAGATAAAAAATTCACTGGCCCCTTGATGTAAAGAGCCTTCTGGAGTGCAAAAATACTCTATCCAACAGCTACATAGATAATTCAGCTAGAAGTCAGACAGATGAGAGGCAAACTGCACGGTTTCAATACAAGCAAAAAGGAAAGGCAAATTCAATACAACAGCAGGGTAGAAAGGGAGGACCCTCAAGCTCAACTTACAGTAGGGGTGGGCAGTTTAATCACAAGGTTTAAAAAGCAAAATCAAAGGGGAGGGTGGGTGAGAAACAAGCATGGAATCCCCAAGCAGTGCTTTAGTTTCTGCAAGCTTGAAATCTTTTCAGCAAGAGACAGACGTTAGGACTGCAGACTAGAAACTTCCTTCCCTACCAGGGATTGTCAAGAGTATAGGTAAAGAGAAAGGGATAAGGGAAGACCTGCTCTGGTGGAGTTTAGTCAAATCTAGAACAGGTTGTGTTGAGAGGGGTAATTAGCAGGGCATACAATATTGCATGATAACCAAGAATCAATTAGAGGTTAGAAAAGATTGGAAAGACTTAAATGCAACTGGCACAAACAAGGACACGTGAATGGCTCCCAAGTATACAACAAAATCCAGAATGTTTAGATCTTTGAAGTTGTTGCATACTTTTTTTTATTCCAAGCATACTTCAAATGAATTTCTCTGATGGATAGCAAACAGAGGTGTGATGGGAAAAACTAGAATAGAGAGAACTGGAAATATATGTTTTGGAAGTGTAATGAGTTAGCAGATTTTTAAAAATTTCTGCCAAGTACTCTGTCAAATATTGGGTATATGGCTGTAAGGATATGCTTTAAGCTGGGACACAGATCTGAATTGCCTAGATATTCTGTTCACTGCCAAAAAGTGAAAAACGGAAATCTAAGTCTAAAATCAACTATATTTGAAGTACTGAATATAAGATTAAAAACAAGAGGAATGGCTTGAATTTTTTTGGCAGTCAATTACTAGAAAATGGAAAATTTTTTTTTTTTTTTTTTTAAAAGTCAAACTATAATTTGGAGCACTAAATATTAAAGAAAAACTGAACTCCTTAGAGAAGGGAAGGAGCAAATTACATAGAAAATAAACAGAAATTGTGGTAACAATACATTCAGAATAATGTTTTAAGTGGAGAAGTGAAATTTAGGGGCAGCCAGGAATACAAATTATGCAATGCTAGACTAATTACAAACAGATGTTGTGTACAATGCATGTAAATGAAAAAGATCAATATGTTTCTGTTAATGAATGTTTGCCATGTTTTCAGTGATAATTTAATAAAGCCATTTAAAAAACATTGTCTTTGGCTCCTAATACAGTCTTATGGCACACTAAGACATTGTCTTTGTCTTAGAGAGGGCTAAAACCTCTGAAATATAGAGTAGACACTAGTCTACTGCATCAGTGGATAGTGCAACTTACTCTTTTTTTTTTTGGGGGGGGGGGGCAAAGAGAGATCGTCCCTGTACAGTCTCTGCATGTACACAGGGACCATCAAGCTGGGCTAACCGTAACTTTCTGTATTGATAACTCACCATGCTACACTTTCAGGTGACTGGAATATTTCTTAAATTATGCTGAGTACAGCTTTGGTATTTTTATAACATACTCAAAACTGTGCAACAGAAAAAAGTCAGATACTGAACCATTTTGTCTGAACACAACTGTCCAAATGTAGATTTGTTTTTATAAAAAAAACCTGTATTATGAAAACAGAAAAACTGTGGGTGCCTCATGCCAGTGGTTACAGCAAACGTTCATACTTAAGATTATGAAGTTCTGACCACTGCTTGTGACTGTTTTGAGGTGAACATTATGAAGAACTCCACATCCTGCTGGAGCCATGTCCTGCCAAGAGGATGTGCCATTCTCTGGTGTAGAATGGAAAATCGCTGCTGTGTTAATAGGCCTGTAAACTGCTCAAGCAGCATAACCATCTGAAGAGCATGCATCAGGAATGGGACACAAGTTTTCACTGTTCAGAAGAAAATGAGGCAGGCAAGTCTGGGTTGGCAAACTGTAGTGGTCTTGAGACAACTTTACTCCTATTCAGTCTATAGCAGGACAACAGACTTGTTAGCTTTGAGCCTACACCAGGGTGCTCATCCTCATCCAGCTCATGAGTACTTGCTGTGCTAGAGACAAGTATCTCAAGACGCCTAGCCTTATATTCCCATGGTAAATTTTAGCCCTTATATTTTGTGAAGGGATAAATGCGGGGTTGGATAACAATGATACATTGGGAAATTTACTTGTCACCTACCCATGAGAGATGTGACAAAGTTGCTAATCAACCACTTCCACCTCCCCACCCCCCATTTTGTACATGGGGGTTGGGGTGCTGCATCAACTTTTGCCATCTTTCTCAATTTAAATGCCATTCTTGCCATCTTTGGTCATGCTGGACAGCTGTAGGTATTCTCACTATCCATCCGTTCATCCACCAGACATCCTTGTTCTCTTGCCTTCCTCCAGTCTGCCTAATCACCTTCACCACATTGTCTGTCTTGCACATATGCCTGAACCACTAATCTGTTCTATTTCCTTATCTACAATAGGAACTACTTTGGTTTTTGCTCTGATGTCCTCACTCCTATATTCAGTCTAGAGAGACATCTCTAGCCATACCTCTCAACCTTAGAGCAAAAAAAATCTGGGCAAAGCCTAAAATGATAGAGGGACAAATAGGAACCAATTTTAAATTACTGCACTTACAAACTTAGAAAATTGATAGAATAGGTTTTGCATTAGCCTGAAAAGGATGTAGAGTCAAACTCAAAATGTTTTGTCATTTAATTACTTCAATCCTCTGCTATTTGCCAGAAAGGCACAGATGTCAGAACACCAAAAATGAGGCAAAAATCTGGACATACTACGAAAACCTGTACAATTCAGAGGCATGTCCCCATCACCTCTAGTTATCACCTGCTCTGCCTTCACTGTCCAGGTTTCTGCACCACATGGTACTGCTCACACCACTTTACACCTTACGTTTCAACTTCTTTAGCATGTTTTGTCACACACTATTCCCAACATTCTACCATTTAGTTGCAGCCTTTCCAATTCTAGCTTTGACTTTTTCATTCAGGCTTCCCATCTCAAATACCCTTGTCTGAAACTTGAAACAACCTCTTCTACTGTTCTCTAGCTCAGTATTTAGCTTATGATTTTCTCCACTTGCTACCCAGGTAATTGTCTTATCTGTACTCTGTTTCATTCCATGTAGCTTAATTTTGCATTCCATTCCCTTATTTGCAGTTCTTGTTCAGAATCTGCTTGCAGTACCACATCTACTTACAAAAGCTTTGCTGATCCGTTTCCTCCTAACAGTTTGCTAATTTGTCCATCACCAGTATGTGCACCAGTGGACTGAGCTGAACTTTGATATGCACTCCCACTGGGAATCCCTCAGACCCAGGACACTACTTGCATCATTCGGTCCTTCTGCACAGTCTGCACCAATTTAAACAATGCTTGTGACTTTAAAACCATTGCAGTACTGCCAAAATCAGCTTTCATAGGCTTTATCATATGCTTTCTCCATGTCTAGGAATGCCCAATTGCAGTGAGGCATAGCTGAAAAGATGCTAGTGATGAGGAAAGAGCAAATGTTAATTTGGTTGTGTTGCATCCTGATATGGATGCTAACTACTCCAGTTCCATCTTGCCTTCTACTAAATATTGGATCACCCTCTCCAGAAATTTTCAGTGTGACCAAGTCAGATACAACTATACTGCCCACCTGTTGTGAAATCTCTCTACATCCAAGAGTAAGCATTCAAGTACCAGTCATCTGCGATGCACCTCTCACTGCCAATACCCTCAGCAGCTACTTCCTCTAACTCGCATGACACCTTAAACGCATCCACAGTGGCCTCCTCAGAGCCCACCTGCTGCTTTCCCGGACTTCATTTTCCTTGGTGTTATTCTTAGTTCTAGTGTGGGCTTTCTCTTGCATTGTAGGCTGCATCTGGAGCAGTACAGTTTGTGGGATTTTCTTCATTCAGAAGCAGAATTACTGCATGTAAGGCCTGTTTCTTCAGTCTGCCTTGGATGTCCTGTGAACTTGTTGCTGGCATCAGTTATGAAAGGCGGTGGATAATCATCTTTTTCTTATCAGAGAGATCTTGTAACCTGCAGTTTGTTGTGCCATCAGCAGAGTCAATTTCCAGTAGCTGGTATTGTGCACCGCTGCAGATTTATTCTCAGCTATTGCAAATTCTCTCCTAGCCTCTTTGTTAAAAAAGGAATCAGCCTAATCCATCTTTATCTCCTACTTTTCCCTGTACTCCTTTTCTTTTGATAATGTCATAGGCTTGTACACAAGGGAAAGCTGGTGTTGGAATGCAGCTCCTTTTCCATACATTGCAGCCACCTCTGTTCTATAATCTTCATAGAAGTTTTGAGATGCTGCCATTCTTCAACTCAGCCCATTTCAACTTCTTCCCGAGGTGCTACAGCACCATATATTTCACTCATGTTTGCACTCTACAACTACAAGGTCTTCAGCTAGTCTCAGCTGACTTGAGCATTTTGTGGCCACCATTTGCAGTTCATTGTGGTCTGTTTTCACTAGGATTGACTTTGCAAACTGACTACCCGAATGCCCTTTCCTTACTGCAAGGCAGTCAGAGTTGCTGTTGGCCACTCCTGTATGTCATCTTTGTGACAATCTCCCTTGCTGAATCATGTATTGGCCACCATCAAGTCACTTGCCAAACCAAAGTCTAGAATGGCCTCTATTCCTGTTGAAACACCCACGTGGACCCAGGCAGTCCTAATCCTCTGCAGTCTGTCCATGTAGGAGCACTAGACAGAATGCCAGCTGATAAGCCTCAAAGTCTGGCAGAATGCTGATTCTGTGCAGACCATGAACAGCTGGCCAGCTTGTGAAGAAACTGAGAACACTCATCTCTATTAGCATGCCTGGCAGGAGAGATGTGTATATTCCCAGATATAACTTATTGTATGCCAGCATGTCTAATTGTGAAAATGTTTTTTAATGTAGAGTATTTCTCCAACAGAATTTTTAAAGAATCAAGTGTTTTGTTACATTTCTAATTATGCATGTTTGAGAGGGATATTCTAAAATATTGTGGAGAATCAACTGAATAGTCAGTGATGTCATTAGAATGTTCCTGGTTGCTAGGTAATTTGAACAGCTGATGGACAGGAAAATTTTCAAACAGCTGACTGATTTTTTTAAAAATAAAACAGTCAAGACCATTAACCTGGACTATATAAAGAAACTGCCGAAGTCAGTTGCTGTGCAATTTGTGAACAGCAGTGAAGAGTGGTAGTCCGTGGATACCCAAGGGCTCACCAGAACTGTAAGCCTGCCTTTGCCTTGCTGTTATTTTTTAGATTAGATCAGGGGCAGTATTCTCCAGTTAGATTTGGAAAGTTTAGACAGTTTCTAAAATGGACTTCTATCCTACAGTTTAATTTTATACTCATGGTGACTGAATTCTGATGTTTATTGAAAGTTATTTACATTCTTTTAAATAATTTTGCTTATTAAATGTTTTGCATTACTTTACATTGTGGCTGGAAATGACTGTTCTTTAGAGATTAGAGTGCTTATACCAGTTTTGATACTCACCAGGCCACCTTTAAGGCTTGGCCACTTCTGATCATAGCCATCATTTATTTTAATAATTTTATTTTTAATTGATCACCTGAAGGCATATAGACCTGTGATTCCAGTGGCAGCATTACCATTTGTATTGGGGTGGGGAAACAGCTGGAAATCTGTCAGGCTTCCCAGTGTGTGTGAGATTTAAATTTCTTTAACACGCGAGTAAGTCAGGGGTCTTAAACCGAACACATTGCTCTGAAGTGTATAGTAAGGGAATATATTTGAGTGGACAGATATATAGGCCCAATAACAGGAAAATAGAGCATGTTCCTGTTCGCATAAGGGAGCTTGTGGAATTTCATTTGTGTGTTCTGTGCTTTAGTGTTTTCCATAACTCTTCCACACTGGGGTTAGTGGCAAGGATTGAGGTTCCTTACTTACCCAGGTTTTAAGTGGGGGATGTCAAACTTTATGGCTAGCAGTCAAGTGGGGTACTGGCTAGACATCACACAGCTCTAACCTTGGACAGTTGTCAAAGGAGTCATGTTTGCTAACCACTACAGTTTTGAATGAGAAAAGCAGATGGGCCAGAATGTCATGAAGGGTCCTTCAGGTGCAAGTTAGTACAGCCACTAATTTGCATGATCCAGACTTTGAATAGAAAGTCACACAATTAACAGTCAAGGGTCCGTAGATCCTTTTCACAAGCTTGAGACTGTAGCAAACGCAGCATCTGTTTGCAGATGTACTCTTCTTGGGGAAAGAGCCTTCAGATTAATGTAAAGTGGTTAGATGAAAACAGACAGCAAAAGTTGGAGGTCATGTTACTGTTCTAGGAAATGGCAAATTGCCCTCTTCATATGAGAGGGGCAGATTTCTGTGGTAGCAAGCTCAGAATGGAGTGTTCACAAGTAATGGAGTATTAACAGCGCCAAGCTGGGAGCAGCAGTCCCTCAGGTAATGAATTACTCTCAGTGATGACAGAGTTCCTTACTACTCCCATTATCCAAATTACCTCTGGCCACAGGCTTGGGATAGAGACCAAAACAAAACTGCATGAAATCATGTTTTAAGTGTGTAGTTAAACTTAAATATGCAAGGGGAAAGCAATTCTTAGGGAAGAAACTAACTGGAACAGAAACCTGTGAAGACCATCTTGAATTTTTGGTACAAAAATACTCCACTGTAAGAATGCAAGCTCTCCAACTTGACCACTAATGGGCAGAACACTGAATAGCAGAGAATTCTTTACCACCTACATTGAAGATTAATATGAAGTATAAAGAAAAGTCAAGGGAATTTGGCACCTTGGGTAGCACACCCATTTGGTACTCCACTCCTATCACCTACAAGAGGCAGATGGTCAATAGCTGTATGTTTGTGTGTAAGGTAGATGAACAGTTTACACCACCGTAACAGGTACAAGCATGCAAAATCTGAAGGTAATGCTACTCAATGCTAGAAGTCTAAACCTCAAAATGCATTCTCTCGAGGCACTCCTAAAAATGGAGAACATCGATATCTGTGCAGTAACTGAGACCTGGTTCAAGGCTCCAGAGAGCACCCCTGCAATACCAGGCTACAACTCTTACCACACTTTTCGGCCACCAAACCAGGACCGAAACCACTAAAGGTGGAGGAGTGTCAATATTCACCAAGGATATTCACACCACCAGGCTAGTTGGCCAACACAATGTGTCTGAAATTCTCCAAGTGCAACTAACACTAGGTAAGACTGCAATCCAAATTGTAGCTTGCTACAGATCCCCCACCATACCCAAAGATTCTCACTACACCTTTTTAAACATACTGGAAAATATTAAGATAGAACCAAACACCGTAATACTGGGTGATTTTAACTACCCTGCCATTAACTGGGAAAACTACTCATGTCCCAACACCTTTGCGCAACGGTTCTTGGAATTCATAAATTCCAACGCCCTGGATCAACTAATCCATAGTCCCACCAGGGGCTCCAATATCCTAGACCTGGTCATTACCAACATGGCAAATCAATGCTCCATACCTATGGTCACCCCCTCGTTAGTTAGGTCGGACCATAAGCTAATCACCCTTAACATCCACATCCCACCCCCCAGTAAAGAAACCACCATAAAAAAACTTCTCCAAAGCCAACTTCATGCTACTGAAGTCAGAAGTGACAAACTTCATGACACCCATGCAGATGGGAACTGAAAGTTCAACTGCTGAATCCTACACTAAGGCACCGTATGAGCACATCCACTCATGCATGAATCGTGCCATCCCAAATAGAACCAAAATGCTCTCATCCAAAAAAAGGAAGCCAATCTGGTGGTCCCCTGCCATAAACAAACTTTACAACAAAAGGAAGAAACTTTTGCAGAAAAGAGGAAAATCCCAGGATGCAAAAAACTCCCTTACTAGCCTCAGTAAGAAACAGATTCCTCAAAATCCTCCAAAGCTAGTTATGAAAATAAAATTGCCAAAGATTCCAAAGACAACCACAAAGCATTCTATAACTATGTCAAGAATCTAAATGGCAATGCTCAGATCTGCTCTGAGCAGAAACAGAATGGCAATATACTGATGCAAAGGATATTGCCAATATCCTGGCAGATCGATTCAGTGCCAACTTCACCCCACTCTCACCCCCTAAATGGCCCATCTCAATACCGGAAGATTGCCAAATTCCAGTAATAACAGCCACACAGGTACAAAACGCACTCTCTAAAGCCAAGAATACAGCATCCATGGGACCAGATGACATCCCGGGCTGTGTACTACATGAACTACAATATGAACTGGCACCTCACCTAAGTGTCATGTTTAATCAGCCTCACCTCAGGTTTCGTGTCCACTGAGTGGCGCAGAGCTACAGTTATCCCAATCCACAAGGGGGATCCACCCTGGATCCCGGAAACTACAGTCCCATCAGTCTGACGAGCCTCATCTGCAAGGCCATGGAGCGTATAAACAAAGACATTGGCAACCTTCAAACACTGGACCCCACCCAGTTTGGGTTTGTGAAGGGCCGATCTTGTCTACTGAACCAGATTGACTTCTTTGAATCAGTCTCCAGAGCCATGGACAAGGGTAAGGTGGTCCACACAGCCTATCTAGACCTTGCCAAGGCCTTTGACACCATCCCCCCACTCTGGAATCATAGATAAACTTACTAAGTTGGGTATTAATCCCTATGTCACCCAATGGGTTGCTAAATGGCTTACTGATAGAACCCACACTGTAAAAGTAGCAGACTCCAAATCCAGCTCCAGACAAGTGACAAGTGGACTACCTCAGGGTTCAGTCCTGGGGCCGCTCTTGTTTGGCATCTACTTCTCTGAAGTACAGGTCAACACTAAGGGACTCTGGCTAACAAGTTTGCAGATGACTGCAAACTGGGAGCCATTATTGAATCCCCAAATTATGTGGATACTCTACAAAAGGGCCTTACAGAAACAGATGCTTGGTGCTAGAGCCATGGGCTCAAGCTCAATGCCAAGAAATGTATTGTTATCCCCTTTGGGAAAAAACATGTATCCATGAATTACCATATAGGTGGCAGTACACTAAACACAGAAAGTGTGATGAGACTTAGGGACACAAGGTGGACAGTGGTCTCACCTTCGATAACCACATCGCCACAACAGTCAGGAAATCCTTCTATGTGGCACACATCACGAAGGGCTTTTCATCCAGAAAAAAAGGAGGTCATTGTCCCACTGCACTCATCCCTCATTAGACCCATTATAGAATACAATGCCCCATTTGGTATGTACCTCTCAAGACATCTGCAACAACTGGAGAGGCCTCAGAAATACCTCACTAAAAGAATCACAGGCCTAAAGCAGATGCCCTACGCTGACCGCCTTAAAAAACTCCAGCTATACTCTGTCACATATAGTCTACTCAGAGGCGATCTCTGCTTAACATACAAGGCCATGTCAAACCCAGAGCTGCTGTTGGACATGCTACACAAAGAAATCCCAATCCCTCAGAGCTACACGCTCCAGGGATCTAAACCTTGTCATCACAATAAACAAAACATGCTGGAGGGATAGGTTCCTGACCCAGAGACTCCCCAGACTCTGGAATAGATTGCCCATACATGTCAAGCAGAGTGCCTCTTTGGACCTCTTCAAGAGGAACCTTGACGTTTGGATGGGAGAAAGGAAATTCACCCCAGGGATCACGTCAGTTGCCCTGCTAGACAGGGGTCCAGGAAAGTAAATAATGTGGGAAGAAATAGCCAGGGAATGGTTATGGCTAGGCTTGTATAGGCCCTAGGGCTGATAGCCTAGTACCAACCTATGAACAAGTCTGAAGTCACAAGATGTCATTTAAATGTTTAGACAGATGCCCTGTTTACCTAACAGTTACTACTGAAGTGGATAAATGAAATGCTAGAAAGAACCAAGAACAGAAATTTCAGAAGACTTACAGATTTACACCCTGGTGACAGAATCCAAACCACAAGGTAAAGCCCATAGACTGCAGCTGAAGTAATTAGTAAAGCAGCTGAACAAAACCAGTTTCATGGAGAATATGGTAAACTGGATGCAAGATATGACCTGCAGCAGAAACCAGATAAACCAAATTAGGTGAGAGGCTATGCTCCCCACAACCCCACCAACTATATATACTAACTCCAGGATCACACTACAGTGGGGAAAGTATATACCTTTTAGATGCCTTACAGTACATGCTGCCACTACTGCTGGGAATGCACACATTACTTTAGATGCTTCCCATAAAAATGGGGAGACATACCAACATTTAGAAACATTACTTTCTACATGACTATCTGTACTCTGTCAGCATCAATTCACAGTCACAAGTAATTCTTTTTTATCACAAGCAAGTCCCAGGTGAAGGGAAACTAGTCATGTATATGGCTTAAAATTCAGTGAAACAAGTTCTGTCATTTGACAGAAGACAGTCGCACAGACACCAAGTTATGCAAAATACAATCAAGTTAAGCATTTTTTCCCTTAAAAATGTGACGCTAAATATGGGTTTGATTGAGATGTACACTTACGATGCAAGTTCTATAATTAACATGGTCACTAAAAAAGCCCATTTCTAACATCACCATTCATCTGTAAATGCTAATAATTTGGCTTCAGTAACTAGTCATATGAAAGGAAAATATTCCACTCATCCAGCAAATCTTTGCTCAACATCCAGTAGTTCCAATGTTTTCCCAAGCTAGCCATGCGCAACATTAAAGGAAAGTGGACAGGATACTCTACTTTTTTGCTAAAGAACTCGACAAAGCTTTAATGGAAAATAATTTCTAACTGGTGCTAGTCAGGACTAGCAAATATTTGGCTAGTCTCCATGTGTACATGTGTTCCTATTTTGTCTCATTATTTTAGATTCTTAAAATGAGCAAATATTTTTCAGTCATACAGCATCTGCTACTGCAGTTAGGGTTCCTAAGGGACATTTTACATCTTAAGCTTCCTAGAAAAAATATTTCCCGATCCTGGGAACTAAACTTTTTACCACAGCCTCTTGAGCCCAAGGGACAGAACACTTATCCCAGAGAACCCATGGTCAAATATTCACAAAGTTCTGAGACGTTAACCTACCAGTACTTGGCAAGCTGGATATGGTAGGAAGGCCAATGGCAGGACAGGCCAAGGAGACCAAGTGCAGTGAAGGTATCCTGAACTAGCTGATACTTTTCTGGATGACTTCAAGTTTCACCTCTAGGATGACCTTTGTATGCAGCATAGTCCCACAATTTGAAGTCTGAATCTGTTCGGATAACAGCCATCAACATGCCTACAGGAACTAGGCATAGCAATCATGCTCCTCGTGAAATTATGGACCATCTCATTAACAAAGCAGTCTGCTTATAAAGGGCTTACATGCAGTACTAGCCTAAAAGGGAGGTCTGGATCTGACCGATTAGTACAGACAGGCCAGAAGCTAACAGCTGCAACAGTCAAAGTTAGAGAGTGGGAGCAGTATAGCAAGGCCACGTAGAATGACTAAACTTCAGATTCTGGTAAACCATCCTGTGTGACATTAGATTGCTCAGTGGGAATGAAAAAATTGTTGACCAACTAGGAACAGGATTGTTATGTTTAAGAAACATTTGTAAATGCAGTGGACACCCTTTGTGAGTACAAAGTGCCAGAAACAGCTTACAGGTTTGGATATTTGTAGATTGAAGCATTTAACTGCTACAGTAACCTCATCCATGGGAAGGCTGTGGAAGTCTGAGTTCTGGCCAGAAATTCAGATAGCACTGGACAATAGTGAAGTTGTGTGCACCTTTAACACACCACACAGAACAGCATCATTGGACTGGAAACTGGGATGCTGGTCAACATTCGAGACCGGAAATGGTGCTGCTTACAAAAATATGTTCCCCTTCTCAGGGAACACTTGCACACCAGGTTACAAGACTTCACCACTGCTGTTCCTGGATTAAACTCATTGTATGAAGACTGCATCCCAGCTAAGAACACTGCTCAAACCAGTACCAATTTGCCAGTACTACCTCCATGGGCTGTGGAGACCTGGACAAGATGCACATCTGTTTAGTTCAGAACATTTAGTAGAGGTGCCAATCAGGTACTGGTCCTAACTACTGCATGCCATCTGGTCTCAGTTATTTGGGGAAACAGCTGCATCAAAGTAGTGGTCAATAGGTTGAATACATTTAAAACTGGAGGTAGAACAGAACATTCCAAGAACATGAGCTTCACATCCCAGCCACCCCCACCCCACCCCCGGCTAAGATTTTCTATACATCAAGGCACAACCAAGGACTGGTAAACACCTAGTCTGGGAATGTGAGGATGTATCTGCAGATGTCCTTTGCCTCACCTGAACGCTACAGTATGCACTATAATATTTGAGGCAGAGTATGAAGTGGTTGGCACAAAAATCGGCACCTCCAAAACCAAAAATCTGACTTGGTTTTCAAATTCCTTCCAGGTAACTGGGCTCAAGGTTCATGAAGTGGCCTAGCAAATCGGCAGAAGGAAGACCTCCAGTGTAGCTCAGCTTATTTTCCATGACAAAGACCTTGACAATCCAGTTTAGTGGAGTCGTTGTGTCTGGATTGAGGGGAGTCTATGGAGGTTGTCTGGGCATCTACCAAGCATGCTAACTGGTTACTACCCACATGTACCAAAACCACCCATTGGAAGAGGTGGTTTGCCTGGACATGTCCAGTGATCTCACAGGACCGCATGTAGACTGCCACAGAGAATAAAGAGGTCAGATCTAACCTGGTTAGTTTCCTAACATGACAACTGTCACTGGGGCAAGTGGTTTAGAAGATCTATGCAAGTTACCAAGCCATTTTTACAGATCCATACTGTATGCCTGAAAAGACCATTTGGAGGCCAGCCAAAACCCAGGGGACCTGTGAACTAGAGGTCTTTCTATACAAAAGACTGTGTATGGCATTTTTATAGAATAGAAACAAAGCACTCCCAGTTCCTGATAAACTGGGTACTTAATTTCCTCCATCCTCCTCAAAAACTGGGGGAGGCACAGTGGTACAGCATGCAGCAGTTACCTTGGAGACGGAGGTTCTTTGGTTAAATTCTTGGCTGGGAAAGCCACCTTTTTCCATGCATCTAGGGGAAGTTTATAGACAGGTGCTCCGGCCTGTCCCACTTCTCAAATGTTAGTGGTATGTGAATTTACATTCTCCAAATTCAAGGAAGATCTGCAGCATACCCAAGACGGAAAGCATCTTTGGCTGTGTGTTTTCCTTTGCAAGTACAGAGGCTGCATACATGACCCAGAGATGAAAGTTACAGTACCACTAGGAATTTATTCTCAATTTCAGTGAAGAAAACCTCTAATCTTTGTATTTTACCTGTTTGAGGGATTCAGGGAATAACTGCACTGAATTCTAATAGTCAGTTGTCCACGTTCCCATCCATTTCTTGGTAGTAGATCTCGGGACTGCAGTCAGAGTAGCACATGTTCTGCAGTGCACTTAACACTAGAAGGCATACACCATCATAATTCAAGGATTAATGAGGTTCATGTGCAGCTCATGCACCGCTTGTTCTCCAGGTTAAGTTCACTAGTCTGGCCCCTTCTGAGGACAAGGTTGAATGGTAGGAGGAGACTCTTCTCTCTACACCTCCCCCCGAGCTCCTAGTTCCTTCAACAGCATCTCCCATAAGCTCCATTACATTTGCCTGACTTCAGTTGTACATGCATACTTTTTCCCTGGACTAAATGCACAGCTCCATGGAGTGACACGTCTCAGAAGTCCCTAATCTCCAAAATGAAACCCCTAGTTCTCTGTAGGTGTAA
This sequence comes from Protopterus annectens, assembly GCF_019279795.1. Lineage (NCBI taxonomy): Eukaryota > Metazoa > Chordata > Ceratodontiformes > Protopteridae > Protopterus > Protopterus annectens. The sequence continues at coordinate 27,495,030 of NC_056728.1, read as the reverse complement.
CATAAGCTGTGGGTCGATTAGCAGACAGCAGCTGCTCACTCCTACCTGCCCCCAGGCTGCCCCCTCTACTTCCAGGTTAGTACTCTGACATGGGTCATACAGGTCACCACCAAGCCTTTATCCCTCTGTGCCATAGAGAGGAGCCCTTTTGGTACTCATACCTAGACCAATGTACTTTATTGCACTATTCAGAACTGATCAGACAACATACTCTGCACTGTTCAGTTTACTTATCTAGCACATACCAAACCTCCACAACCAACATGAGGATCTGCTTGGTTAAGAAGTGAAACAGATGCAGGTAACCATCATTTAGTTTTAAGCAACTGTTTTCCATCCAAGTATATTACATTTGGTTAAAGATTAAAATCAGAGAAATATCCCTCCGTTCAACTGTAGAAAATGAGTAATTTTCACTTAAGTGCATCACAACAATTTTAACCAAATGCTGCAATTGCCTATTCAAAGAGCTGGAAACCAAAGAAAATTTTATAGAAAAACAGGATGTTTCATTATAATGCAGTCCATCACAATGGGGTAACTACAGCTGTGCACTACACAGATTCACACATATTCATAGAGTTGTGCACTGAACATATGAGCTCATCTCGCATTATATGAAGAGTTAAACAGAAGATTCTTACAAGTCTGGGGGAGCCAGTTCATCTGCCTTGACATGCTTTAATACATTCTGAAATCTTTTGTTTTTTGGGATGGGAGAGAGCTTGAGTGTTGGGTAAGTAATGAACATACTTTTAAACACAACCCATTAACCAGACTCAAGCACATTTCATAATCTAATATTGTGTGCCCCAGTTTATTTTAATAATGCATGCATCCCAAACATTGCTCTGTAAATAGCTAAGGGACAGCATAACAATCATTCATCAGGACAGAATGAAATACTTCTAAACACAAATTTGTTGCGCTAGCAAATAGAACAAGTTACACATTGTGGAACATGTGATAGGAGACCCAGTGCCAAAAAGGTCACGTCATTTTCTCAGTTTGTCAGTTAAGGTTCACAGTGGTTGAAGTCACTGCCTCATATGGCTCCAAATTGCCCGCAATGTGTGTATATATCTTTTAAAGGATTAGCGTCCCATGTAGGCACTATCCTTTGCTTGGATAATCTCTAGTGAGCCACCCAGTACAAAAACTGCATTTATTACAGTTGCTGCACTACAAATGCTTGAAATGCAAGTTATTGCACTGTTTAGTTTACAAAGTACCAGTATGCTGCTGCACAGTAGTGTTTTGCTCAGACTCCTGCAAGCAGCTTTTTTCTTGCCAGTCACTACTTTATTGCATCCATGCAGAAGACCAAAGGGGTGAACTGCAAGTGCGTTTTTACTGTTTCGCAACTGTTTGAACACACATGCTTTGAGCATTTGTGCACTCATGCCATCAGTTCTGAGCAACAGCCACCCTGCAAGTGTGACACAAGCTTTGTAGTTCTGAGTCTTACTACTGCCTTCCCAACTATCACAAGATAATTACTGAACATAAAAATGAACCAATAAACTAAAAAAAGTTACACTGGTGATGGACTCAAATCTGTGCCAGTCTCAACATCTGCTATTGTTCCATTAGAGCTACCCCATATTTCTACTGCTACATCCAAAGCCACACCAGCTAGAAGATGAAAAACAGATTTGCCCCCTTTTCATGGCATCTAGTTATCAGGTAGAAGCCTGAAATTATTGGGCATGCCCATATCAGGGAAGGGGGAGTTTCTAGGCTCATGCAAAAAGGAGCAACACTTAATTTGTAGAATAATCTTAAGCAGTCCAATTATATATGATGACAAACTTCAGTAATCCCACAAATGTTATCAGGGAAGTTGTGGAGATTACTGTTGTGTCTTTGCATCATTATTTTGGTGATCCTTTAGTTACCAGTTTTGAAAATCTGTTAAAACGCAAATCCACAAACTCGAAAAGCCTCAACTGAAGCAATCTAGTAGCCTGTTCCCAGCTTGAATGGGGTCATTCCTTTTGACCCTGTGCCACCTATCCAGTAGTACGAAAGGTGGTTAGACTCAGTTACTGTATATGGCAGATGGTTTCCTAGACTAGCAGCTCTACAATAGCTGCATTTTCCAGGTAGTATAGAAAGAAGTGAATTTTGAAGTGTTGCAGTTTCTAGTCTCAGCTTGATGAGACTTAATGACACTAGAATCTATGGCACTGCTTCAACCTTGCAGCCCTTCCAATTGAACAGACCTCAGAACAAAATGAGATAAAGTGCAACTGTAAAGCCAAACAACTGGCCCCTATAACAAATTAGACTGAACTGAATACAGTATTTTTGATTAGGAATACAGTTTATACAAACCACCCCCACGGTAGTCTGTATGGAGTACTAGCAGGGACTCAAAGGAACCAAAACCATTTTTTCTAGTCACAGTATGCAACTTTGCCTTTGAACTACAATCTTCAAACCTCAGATAACCCAGTTAACACCTAGAGCTTTGGCTCAGACAATATGTTAATAGCTTGTATAGCAGATTTGTTATCCCCTGTAGCAGAGTACCACTGCAATTTTCCTGAAATATAGCTGGTTAGTTGTCACCCAAGGTAACGGTCATTCAGGTAGGCTAATTAAGAAATGAAGGAATCCATTTCAGAAGGAACAGGGAAGTAAGGTGGGATAGGTGGATTCTCTCCACAGAACAATTTGAGAGATGTGGGTAAATTACCTTATTACAACTTGAGAGATGTGGGTAAATTACCTTATTACAATTTGAGAGATGTGGGTAAATTACCTTATTACAATTTGAGAGATGTGGGTAAATTACTTTATTTTAAGTATTACAGCTACATAGTTAAGTCTCATACTCAACACAAACAGAAGCATACCTCTCAACTGTCCAGATTTTCACAAAATTTCTGGATTTTTGGCCTGTTCCTCAAAATTTGTGGTTTTCTGGCAAATCACTGGGATGATCGGAGGACTGAAGTCATTCAATAATGAAACTTGAGTTTCATATTTCAAATCCTTTAGAAAATGTATGCAAAAACAAACCCTGTCACTCTAGCAACTTTTTAAGTTTGTAAGAACAATATTTAAAATACATCCCTATTTTTGTACCCCTGCGCCCATTTTGTCAAGCTTTGTCCAGATTTCTTGCACAAAGTTTAGAGGTACGAACAGCTCAAGTGGAAAGGAAAGACTATGAAAGGGGAACTCAAGAAATAAGTGTAGGATTTTGAATGTAGGTCCTTGAGGAAAACTATACAATTATATTCATAAAGATAAAGTACTCTAGGAGCTAAACTAACACAGGAATGGAGAAAGATTTTTGCTAATACAGATGACTGTAGATAGGAATATATACAATACGCAAGAGGGGCTCAAATTTAAGAGTAAATTAGCAAGAACAAAGGCAATGGAAGCAAACATGAGAGGAAACCTTAAGTGGGATGAAGTCAAACAGAAGTCTAGACTGCAGCATACCAGCTATTTGATATCAAAACGCAGGCAATAAGGGGATGGAAGAGTTAACTGCGAGACCAGCTTTGGAAGAAATTCATTTCAGTCTAGAACAGAAGCTGCTGTTATAGGAATAATTAGTAGTGCATATAAAACTGCATAACTATATTAGGTAAAGGCTGGGAAAGACCTTACAAAGGAACAATGTGAGGACATCTGTTTGGCTCACCAAATATGCAAAGTCCAGAAGGCTTAAGATTTTTGCTTTACTTACATAAATATTTTGTACTCCAAGCAGACAGTTTTTCTTCGGGTAGATAGCA